>NW_008688497.1:262542-328470 GCF_000695815.1 Acanthisitta chloris | reverse complement strand
AGAGTGTGTTGGAGCAAGAGGAAAACAGGTGGCAATGCTCAGTTCCAGTGAATATAGATTTCATCAGGATTGCAGCTTTGTTTTCCAGAAGATTTCTTAGGACTCTGCAGTGCCCTGTGTCAGAAGCATTTCAGGATAGAGCAGAAATTTAAGATGCTGATGTGCTGAAGGGGTTTAGAAGCAAGAAGTCAAAATATTATAACTGTAGCACAGTGGTTCCCATGCAAAAAATAAATAATTAAAACTATTGAAGCCAATGTTTTCCAAAGCACAGGAGCTGATCAGCTCCTTTTCTTTCCATAGAGCTGGAAGGAGTCCAAGAAGGAGCAAGTGTTTTGCTTCCATTCTCTACACTGGATCACTGTATTTGAAATTCAGAGGGTGGGAAAGAGGAATGGATTTATTTTAGAAATGGACATAGGAGACAAATACTTTGGGGAACTTCAATGCCTTTATTTTGAGCATGATGACCACATCACCATTTTTAGCTTAATGACTGACATGTGATCAAATCTGCTGCTTTGTTCTCTGTCCTCAATTCAAATAAACAACCTCCTCCTCACCATAAAGTTTGGACAGAAGTTAACCCTGAGCTGCTGAGCTGTACATAACTCCAAGAGTGGTGTAGCCAAAACTCCAAAACCAGACCCAAAATTCACAATGTTACAGAAATGGTAAGGTTAGAAGGGGCCACAGTTTGTCATCTGGTCCCTCCTCCCTGCTCAGGCAGAAGCAGGAAACACAGCACATCAAAGTGTGGCTTGAAATGGCCCCTTAATTTTAAAAGGAAATTGCTTGAAATATCAATTCAAGCATAGTCCACTCTAGGAAATCAGTGATGTAATCAAGTTTTTTTTTTGCTATCTGATGTTAAGATTTTATTTTCATCACTTACTATATTTATTCTGTAGGACATCTACAGGATTTAATATTACTGCTTATTCAGCTACAGCACGTGGTGGCAAAATACTATTTCGAAATACTCTTGTCCCATTTAAAGAACCTTAATAGTGCAGTAATTTCTGCACCATGACCTGAGTTGGCCATGCCATTGAAACTCTTAGGGGAAATGTATAAGTAGAGGTTGTTGAGTATAGTATTATGTATATATATATAGATATAAATGTGCCAAGATTTAACCAGAGCTGTCTGAGTTAGTTCTGGGGTCTGGCCACCACAGGACATCTGTATTTATGCCCTTTGAAGACTAGTTGGTGTTGTTATCTTGAATGTCTTCTCCTCAAAAAGAGAAGTTTTTTTCTGGGAGAAGATCAAAAATGTTGCCATGCAATGATGAACAGCTGAAATGATGGCATTTTTCCCAGAAAGTGTGATTATTCATGGATTTGTCCAAGCAAAGGGCAAATAAATTATTTCCAAAATCTTTGTGATAAATCTCAGGCTGATCAGAAATCTCGGGATTCAGTTTTTCCTTGGTAAATGACACATTTTTAAATGAGAAGCAAAGTTTTATTTGTCAAAATCTGAGTGACTGCACTTAAAATGTTTCAAAAAAGTGAAAATGTGGAGGCAATACAGCTAATGAACCATGCAAAGGCACTTGATGGATCTCAGCTACTTATTGCTGTTTCTTTTGAAGAAAAAAAGAGAGGTGTTGTCAGGGCTGACTCCTCAAAAAGATTTGTATAGATTTCTTTTGTATAGATTTCCTTTTGTATTTCTCAAGCTGTGTTTTATTTTTAAATCAAATGATCTAGAAAAATATTTTAATTATCAGATCTTTGGGGTTTATATCATATTAGGTACCATGGGGTAAGTCACTGAATGGATATTACTTCATATATCTAATGTGGCCAACTCATCCCAGACACTGTGGCATTATGCACTCATACTTGAAAATACTTTTCAGACTTGAAAATTTACTCCCAAAATTGTGAGTTAAGCTTTAGAACTTTTAAGAGGTGGTATCAGTTTTCCTTAAAATTAAATACTAGCAAAAGTACTTGTTCAAAACATGTCTGAATAGGAATAATGGAGAAAAATTAGGATTTTGCCCAAATAGGGTTAAAGCAGTGGCATAAAAAAACCCAGTAGGAGTGTTTCCTGACAACATCCACCAAGGAAATGAAAAACAAGTCCAACTTTTATAAAGGTATTTGGTACAACACTTGGGATAGAAACAGTGCAAGAACTCTATAACGGGCAAATGCTGCAGGTCAACAATTACAGGAAACATTTTCTGCTATTAGTTCTTTAGGATTTTAACCAGAAGAGAAATGTTTTTGTTGAACTACATCATGACAAAGACAGCACTAAACTGCATGAAACAAAAGCATTTTGGAATAATGGAAAGATTACAGAAAGCATAGCAAACACCCATGGAAGTGAAACTGATGTAAAACTGTGAAGTTAACTAAATGCAAGTCCTGAGGCTTCTATAACTGATTCACCCAAAAACTGAGAGTGCAAGGATCACACATGAGGGTACTACATGATATGATCATCCTCTGGGAGTCTCTGAAGGTATTACAATAGATTTGCTGGACCAATACCCACGTCACAGTTACAGTAAGTTAATTTCCCAAGTGAGCTCGAGCAGAGCATTCATATCTGAATAACACTGACAACTTGGAGCTCTAAAAGCTTAAGAGTCATGCAGTGATTTACTTGGAAACTCAGTCAGAAAGAGTGATTGAAATTTATAGTCAAAACAGTACTGCACCCAGTTCTAATAGAGCCCGAAGGTGTATTGAGTTGTGCTTTGGGCTCAGATTTGGCTATAAAAATGAAGTCTGCTCATAGGCCTATTCTTATTTAGGTAGTCCAGCTATAATTTACCAAGTGTGAAACAGAGAGAAATACCTACTTATAAAACTTGTTTAAGTCACTGCATCTGTCAGAGATTTGCAGGGAAGGCTTTTGCAGCCAGGCCTATGGTGCTCACTGAGCAAGAGAATTGATGCAGCAGTTTTTGACTTTTGTCACAGAATAACAGAATGAGAAGACACTGCAACAGAGGAGAAAAAAAGGCTCAAGGTCTGACTTCTGAAACAGATTCCCTTACAGGAAAACTGAAAGGTTGGAGCTACAACCACTCCTCAGCTCCAACACCTGGGGTGGAATTAATTTCTCTGAACATAGGCATCTCCTCTAATTTTAGACACCTTACAGTGGCTGACACACCTTTCTGAGCTTGGCAGGTAGACAAAGGTTTACAAGACCTTTGTCCTTCTAGAGAGGCAGCTGGAGGCATGGCAGGAAACCCTTAATATGAGAAATGGTGTCTGCAATGACACCTGTGGTTGCTGCAATCAGCTGCAGAGCCAGGGTAGCTGCACAGACCCACTCACTGAGGATCACTCCAGCCTGTACATGTGCAGCAACTCCAGCTGCTCTGACATACGTTTGCCTTTGGGACATCCACAGTGTATGGACCTGTGTGGAATTTGGGCAGCATGTTACTTTAACTCCAAGCACAGGGATGTGAGAAACCCAATATCTGTATAAATGACATCAAATGCACAACCCCACAATTCCCTGGTTACAGCAAACATCACAGCTACTCAGTCCAACAGAAGAGAGAAGAAGGAGGGGAATGGCTTAGTCCCAATGTGGCTGTTTGGCTTCTTTCCTCCTGCCTTGAAAGGACTGGTGTAACAGGGATACTATCAGCTTGGGAATTGAGTTATCTCTGCTGACTCCACTGCACCAAGCCAGATCTGTGTGTCTTATACATTCAGCCATTCCTTCAGAATCACATCCTGAAGATAGTAGCTCATAAGTGCCTTTGACATTTGCTTTCACAGTAATGTAAGCACTCTGACTATTTGAGTTGCTACTTTTGATGCTGCCTTAAATGACAGTAGTATCAGAACTGTGTTCTGAATACATCAGTTTACAGAGAATGTTACCTCAGTAAAATGAGGACTTCAGAACAGATCACAGCAATCTAAAAATAGTTATTTATTCTGTACATTTACTCTGTGTAACTTATTGTTTGTGCTCAGTTCAGTTAACAGTTTACAAAGGGTGACTCATGCTAAGTAGTTCAGACAGTATGATGTCTCACAATCTACACATTCCTGAATAAAGTTCCACCTATAAAAAAAAGCTAAACAATGAGTATAAACTCACAGACAAAGATGAAAACCCACCTCCTTTCCTCCACCTCGGGTAGTTATACCTGAGCAACCACTCAACAACTTGAGAATGGAATACACAAGTCACAAAGATGGTACACACAGATGAGAGAAGAAGTATATTACATCTTGAGCTGATTGCTACATGAATAACATTTTCATGAGTAAATCTCAAGGGGAGCATTTGCATTTTTAAGGTCTTAATCCCTTTTGTACAATACCTACATGGATTATTTTTTTTTTAATTTTGCAAAAAAATAATGATTTGTGAGCATTTTAATTTCAGATTTCTAGTCCTTTTGAAAAAGACTTTTAATCAACTCAAGTCACTTCCTGAATATATTTTCAGGCTAGTAAAAATGAGCAGAAAGATGTATCACAATGCAGAAGATGGGGTGGAATTCTAGGTGGTTCTATATAAATGTTGAAAGCTTGGTAGACTTGATGTTTATTTTGTAATCTAGCAGACATTGCTGCAATCACAGTCTTTTACCTGTCAGTGCCTCTCTCCAGAAGGGATTAGCTAGCAAGTAGTGATCCTATATAGATAGGACAGATTCTATGATCCTGTATAGATCCTATATAGATAGGACAGATCCTGTGTTAGCTGGAAATACTTGTTAAGTGTAACTATCTGGTTAGGTGAAGCTGCAGACATTTTAATTACCCTGTCAGGATCATATTCAGACTCAGCATCTTTTTAAAACAAAACATTCAACAAATGAAACATGAGGGCCATGACACCATTAAAAAAAAGGCAAAGATCAATGAAACTCCCAAGAGTTTTGCTCACTTCACTTCACTTACAGCATTAATAGGTTTATTAAAAACTCTTCCATCCGAGCAGTTGTCTCTCTGAGGTTTCTAGCAATTACTGAGTCACATCATATTAGAGTTTACAAAATGCTTAGGAAGGGATTTTAAAACTTTATTAATCTCCTGGTCCCATCTTTGCCATGTTATGGAGACTTTTAGGGACTGGCAGTCTCCAATAAAATAGGGAACTCTGAAACTGCAGCAAGTTACACCTGCTAAGTCTTGTCCTTTGTGTTTTGTAACATGTTGGAACACGATAACAAAAAAGCAGTTAGAGAGATTCCATTTAACCTAATAAACTCCCTGTCCATCCCAATCCTTCAGGAAACTCAGTGTGACACACTCTTGGAGTTGCTTTCCAGGACACATGAACACAAAGAGCAAAAGAGTCAAAGAGAAAAATGGATTCTTGAACTCAAACTCAGATCAGGGACCAAGCTGCTATCAGAGCAGTGAAAAAACCAGGAGACAACCAGGACAACCTGAATTTCCTCCTTCATTTCTCAGCTCTTTGTTCCTGTTGTCAACAAAATGCCTCCAACATATTAAAGTGGTACATGGATTCCAAATGTGCGAAGAATCCCTTCTCCCTCTCCCTGCCCATCACAGAGGAACTGATACCAGCAATAAATCCAGTAAATCTTTGTTTACTGCACATCTCCTGAACTACTGGGCAAGAAAGCATTTCCTTTTTAGCTTTTATTCCATACAGCCTTATGTTTTCAAATGAGTACTGTGTAAAAGCTCAGCAACAGAGTTAGAGGCAAAATACATGAGCTTTTCTATTCCTAGCCCCATGTCTGATTCCAAATCCTAATATTTTTCTTCTCTTCCCCCCAAATAAGATGGACATAGTAAACTTTTAGCTGTGAATAAATTACAAACCTCAAATGGATGGATTATTCTCTATTCTATTCTCTAAACAGATGCACTTACAAACTCTCCTGACCTTTGACAGGGAAGTGGATTTTGCTAAGCCACTGGTTACTGAGCTACTTGTGCTTAGCGACGCAAGAAAGCTGCAATTTGCCTCCTAGAGTTCTGTCAGGTACTGCAGCAGAATGTCAAGCTGAAGGGCTGTGGTCACCAAACTCGAGCCCATCCTCCCCTTGCTTTATAACAGGAGCTGCAAATCCTGCTGTATGGAGCTTGAGGAAATGCATTTTGTTGAACCAAAATAGTGAGAAGTTAGTCAAGCACGTAATGCTTCCCAAACAGCACAGTGACTATCACAGCAGTAGTGCTATAGAAAACATGAAGTGATTTCATCAAGGAAAGTGAAAGAAATATTTTGAAACATTTCTCCAACGGCACAAAGTTCAAATGACTGCTGGCACCAACTGCAGCGGCCTGGAAAATGTGTACAGGTATTGGGGATTTCCTGCTTAAAGAACCTTCCAGTTTCCTAGCAGATATAGAATGGTTTTGACTTCCTTGCTACTTGAGCAGCTTTTTTTATTTAATATCTGTGATACTTACTCCATTAAATACTGGCAAAAAGAACAGTGAGGAGAGAGCAGATGTTAAACAGACTTGGTATGAGGCTGCTGGACCTCTCCTACTTCATGATTCTGTCATTTTACTTAATGCTATCCCACACCTCTTATACCACCTTTGTGTCTTCCAAGAATTTCCAGATATCCCACAGATATTCCCACTAACAATTGACAGTACTGCTCTCAAACTCAGACCCCTCTGCAGTGCCTGTTAGTTCCAGTTCAGTTGCTAACTTCTCTATTGCATCCTTAAGCCTGTGCAACTATTTTTAACCTTAAGGAAATAAATGAACATGGCAAGAACGTTGGTGAGTTATGCCTGCACCAGATGAGATCTGTTGTTAGTTACATCTGTTTTACTTTTTCCTGTAGTGTTTCTCATTCTCTTATTTAAACATTACACAGACAGATTAGCTCTGCACAGTGAACTTGGGGCTCTCAGCTTCCTGTGCTCTTTTGTTCTCCAATTCATCTGTCTCAGAGTTCTCTACCAGCACCGTCACCATAGAAACTGAGCACGTTTCACTGATTGTGTTGGGTGTGTTATATAAACTTCAGATATAGTAAGAAAGCTTCATGGAAGATTTGTAAGTGGGCCTGAAAGATGATCAGCATCTGAAAGTCCATTCCACAGTGAGTCCCTCACAGTCACCTCAGGCTTATCAGCCTCTGGGGCTTGCTCAAGCTTGGCTGGCACAGTGAAGTGAGATCTGTTGCAGCAGTTTAACCTGCTGGTCACTCAGAAGATTATTATCAGAGACAAAAGAAGTGGCAAGGAGCCAGTAGCTGGATCAGAACATGATGCAAGATGTATATGGAATGCTATCTTAAGAAGACATCAGGCCTCCACCTGCTCTTCCAAACACTGTAGCATCAACATAAAGGAAGCTGCATTTGTCAAAATGAGTAGTGCTGTAACTGTCATCAGCACACTGACAATCCTAAAATAAGGCCTGTTCTCTGTGGACATGGGAAAGCAGCCACCCCAGCAGTGTTGCTGCTGCTCCTGTTGCCACCATTGCTCTCAGTGTGACAAAGGAGCCACTACAATCCAGCACAATCTCTTCCTTATCAGCTGCTCATTGTTGCTAACACAGAAGCTATGCAGAGGTCAGGTACACTGTGCTGCTATTCAGACTCTTATCTAGTCAGGAGGACTTCTAAGGTGCTCTCCTTGCTGTAGCTTCAGTTTGGCAAGGTGTTTAGGCACATGCTTGACTAAGCAGATGACTAATACCACCAACTTCAGGCTCTTCAATGAAAAAAAGCCACAAAAGACTCAGCACTGCTAGTCTTACCAACCTGCCTTGTTGAGAATAACAGTGTAACTTATTGCTAATGTTACAAATCCTAATAGGAATATTAATACACAAATACTAATGTGAATTTTAATTGTGCAGTCAGGTCCCAGGTAGGCAAAAGAACGGCATGGATGGGAAATTCTGTCTGTTCTCACAGGACTCTGGAGCTGCACATAGGTGCTGCCTTCCTGAAAAGCTGTAGGAGTAACACAGCTGCTCATATATTTCAGCTTAACAAAACAGATAATCTCAAGACTATTATTAAAGTAATTTGAAGTGGATGTAAAAGCAATCCTTAATTAATGAGAATGATTCAGTGTGTACTTTTTGTGGAATACCAGTCTATACTTATTTTTGAACCATAAAAGAAAAAAATGTCAGAGTTGAGAAGTATGTTGCTTAATTCATCTCGTATGGAATAGATTGCTTAGAACAATAGGAAGATGGAGACAGAAAAATACATTTAAATAGGATGTATGCCAGTGTTTTCTGGCTGGGCACATGAAAGTCTCCCAGGATAGCACAAGAGGTGTAGGACACCAAGCTGATGAGCTCCAAATTTCTTATTAGAAGATGATTCCACATGGGACATTTTAATATTTTTGAGAAATATTTTGTATCGCACTAACAGTTTTGATAGTTTTTAATATCTTTCCTACATAGCCAGTTTTCCTGAGGCCACTGTTGTGTAAGCCAAGAAAATGCTTCATAAGCATTAAGTAAAACCAGATAAAATAAAAAAAATAGCAATTTTTTCTCAGCTACTAATTTGCAACAAGTTACACATTTCACATTAGTTGGGAGTCATGTCATCAGCATTTATATAATTTTCTGGGCCAGAATCTGGCTGACTGCAAGTGGAAAATAGGATTCTAAGCACAGTAGAGAAAGAATTAAACAAAGATTGAAAGGATAGTATTTTAGTGCAGAATCCAAATTATACTAAGGTAAACAAATCCAGTTTGTGACCATTAAACATGCATCTGAAATTTCACAGGTAATTAGTCACACACACACTAACAAAATAAAATATATTGAGTAACACATTTTGATCATTCATACTAGTGAAAGAAGTTAATGTTCTAAGCAGCTGAATTTAAATATCTGCCTTCAGGGAAGAAGGTACTTTAGATATAGGTTGATAAATTATCCCACTACGCAGTAAAACAACAAGGCCTGGGTGCAAAATGCTGCTAGATCAGTATCTGACATCCATCCTGTACTGGCAGATTTTACAAGATTTAGGGCAATGAAAAATGATAGCCAGAATGTGCACTTAGCACACGCTGCTCAACAGAATCTCCCACAGTATTTACCACAGCAAATGCAGTGCTGGAATGGCAAAGACCAAGGATGACTTTTCTGGTGACAATAGTAAAAAGGGTTGAGGAGCTCCCACAGACATCTGTGGGACAATAACAGCCTTCCCATGGCTCCCTCAGGAGAGGAGCTGAGCCTGAGCTCAGGATGATGAAGGCTTTGCTGAGTGGTCCACAGAGGCAGCAGTGCAGGTGGCACTGGGAAAGGAAAGGCAAGAGCAGTGATGGGGTAAGAGCACCCCAGGGGAAAGAGGAACAGGCCACACTGACACAAGGATATTGAGGTGCTGGAGCAGGTCCAGAGGAGAACAACGAGGCTGGTGAAGGGACTCGAGCACAAGTGCCATGAGGAGAGGCTGAGGGAGCTGGGGGTGTTCAGCCTAGAGAAGAGGAGGCTCAGGGGAGACCTTATCACCCTCTGCAACTCCCTGACAGGAGGTTGGAGTCAGGTGGGGGTTGGTCTCTTCTCCCAGGCAACCAGCAGCAGGACAAGAGGGCACAGACTCAAGCTCTGCCAGGGGAGGGTTAGGTTGGATATTAGGATGAGATTTTTTACAGAGAGAGTGATCAGGCATTGGAATGTGCTGCCCAGGGAGGTGGTTGATTCACCATCCCGGGAGATTTTCAAGATGTGGCACTTAGTGCCATGGTCTAGTAACCATGGTAGGGTTGGACTTGATGATCTTGGAGGTCTTTTCCAACCAGGTTGATTCTATGATTCTAAGGTGGTGAGGGCTCACTGCTCTCCATGTGCTTGTAGGTGAAACTCATGGACTGTTGTGGACTATCACCTGTGCCTCCCCCAGTGCTGGGAACAGGGGGCTGGTATCAATAATTAGAGCTGTGTGAGCTGATCCTTTTGGCTGCTTTTCCAAATGAGAGGTGAAGCAATAGCTAGGACACTGTCCACCCTTTTCCTCCTAAAGATGGAAGCAGCAGAATATAACCTCCCCTTTTCTGCTTTCCCTGTATCCCTCATTCTCCAGTGTGTGAGATGGGGTGAGGGTGAGGCAGTTCCAACTTAAATTGGACCTTACACGGAAGCCCAATGCAATTGTCAGTGAACATGAAAATAAATTCCTTCTAACAGCATAAGTAGGCTTCAGATGCCTGTTTGAGTGCAACAAGCCCCCAAACCTGCCTGCAGGAGTTAGCACTGCAGAAGTTACAGTGACGTGGACTCCAGACTGCCACAACAAACTACTGCAACCATTGAGGCAGATAAAACCAGCTTGTTTACAGCTCGTGGAGGTCTAGTAGCTAAAAAACAAACCAAAACCTTAACAGCTTTCAATTTATACTGCAAATTGGATTACATATAATTGACATAAAAATTGAGGGGAAAATACTGGACATTGCAGCATCACTTTTCCAAATACAACCAACTAGGAAGTGCTTTTTAGCAATTCAGTAAACAATTCAGAACAACAGACATGGACATTTACAAGAGATCTCTATCTCAGAGTGCTATTGCTAATGTTACCTAAAAAAACTTTCCTAAACCTACCTGTTTCATCCTGCTCTGTGCTAAACAGTCATTTCTTGCCCCTCTTTTTTCCTTTACTTGCACATAGAAGTTAACTGCTTTAGCAATATCATTATAGGTAACCAGCAACTTCTGATCTCTGCTTTGAAGATGCAGTATCTGTTGTAGAGACATTAAAAAGCATCTAACAGTCATCAAATACTATTTGGATAATATGCAGAAGATGGACAGCTGCCTTCAGCAGAGACAATAACTTTCTGTGTTACAAATTGGGGCTTATAGGGCCTAAAAAGGGATCAAGAGAATGTAAAAAATCAAAGCAGAATGAAGACTCAATTGTAGAGAGCCTCAATCTCTTTTTCGCTGTGTAAGGGAAGATGTAGGTCACTACATAAGGCTCAGGTAGAAAAGGAGCCCCTTGACTTCTGAAGAAGAGTGGGGAATGAAAAAATAGAGATGCAATGCACTGAGTCCTGGCAATGCAAATCACCTGTGAATTAAATGAGGCTGAAATCCCTGTAACAACATGGAGCATCTTCTGCATTATGCATTGGGAGACAGAGGAAAGCACAGGACATAATTCAATTGTACAGAAGAATAAAGCAACTAGAGTGAGTTTATTGATCTAAAGAGAAAGATAAAGCAATAGGTGTAGATAGGAACATTTCTCTTTGTTGGTGTCATGAATTCAACACATTTAGTGACCATATAGCTTAAAGACTGACTTCATTACTGCCCTAACACCATTCCACTCACACTCCTTACTCACTTTGATGCAATGTAGTCTAGATGCATAAAACACAAGGAAATGTAAATATCACTTACATGCAGTTTATCAGCCTTTTTTTTCCCCTCCTAATGGGAAGGACTGATTCTCCATTCTTGCTGAAGGAGAAAAGGAACACTAAATGCACATTGCAGAGCAGCAGTAAATTTGGCACTTCTTGTTAGGAAGCATGATGCAATAAGATTATTGATGAGTCTGGGTTTAGAAATCTTTTAGAATCTCCCTTTGTTGAGTGTAACAGCTTAAAACACAATCTAGTCACTCATCCAGACATTTTATCAGCATTTGCTGAGTTTAAGTGCAAGTCCACCTGTGACAGCATTTTGTCTGCCAAGAATGCCTGGGTCATATGATTCACTAGACAGAAGACTAGAAAGTTATCAAAGGACAATGTCAGTGTTTGCTGAGCAATAAAACTCAGTCTCCTCAATAACTTTCACCCAGAGCTCCCAAAACTCTCAAACAAACAAATAAAAAAATCATTGGCTGTTGACTCAAAGCTTGATGGGATTGCCAGAGAGAGCACTGCAAAGCAGAGAAGCTCAACAAAATCAGATATTCACAATTACACAAGGATGAACAGAGCTCATTGGGGTTAGGCTGATCTGCTGCTGTCTTCTTTATCATAGCAGGATTCTCATTACAAAAAAAATAACCTCATTAGATAGAACTCTGTAAAATAATGTAAAAAATGATCAATATTCTATCTTCAAAAAGGGAAATAACCCAACAAAGCAGAATAAATCAATGTTAGCATGATGGCCTCAGCCCTTCAGGTATTTTGTATAAGAACTTCTGACTGTTGGAGGTCTTTTCCGAATCTCTGGAACCACAAAGAATCTCTGGAAACACACACTATTTGCATGTACTGGAAAGTGATAAAGAAAGGGACAAAATAACATAAGTGAAAGACAGGAAGCAGCGCAGGAAGGTGCAATTATTGTGGATTCCTTCTGAGTTGACTTTTCCTGAGGCCAAAACCAGGTCCAAAGTTAGTGTGTCATCTACAGCCTCATTTCTCCCTGTGCTGGACATTGCAGTGGTTCCTCTCTGATAAAGTGGAGGTGCAGTTTCTGCCACTCAAAGCTACCTGATTAGCACAGAGATGAAACCCAATAGAGAGCTACTGCTCCCCTAACCCATGGATCTTTAAAGTGTAAGTGTGCATCAAATGGAGAGTGCTTGGTTGGGACCTATCTGGGAAGGAATAACTTTACCATCAATATACACAATTTTCTTGTGCCATTATTGTACGATGCTTTATTAGCCTTTACAGTACTGTCTGTACTGTGGAGCACAATAGGTGAGTTATTACTGATAAGGGTATAAGTTCATAATTTTGCCCTCAGGAACACATTTGACCTGCCCTCATCCTCATCACTTTCTCCTCTCCCCATTGTTGCTCCTTTAAAAACCAAAACAAGAAAGCTAAGACTGTCATGACCCATTGGACTGTGCTGCATCTGTGCAACTGAGTGGTTGGTAAGCTGCATCATGGCAGGACAAATAAGAGACTGGTGAAGAGTGGGAGCATCTGAAATAGGCTTTGGTGGCCATAAGAGTTGCAAAAAAACATACCAAAGATGTCAGCAGAATTTTATTTTGTTTTTTGTACTTTATACTGAGATGAATAATAAGAGAAATAAGAAGATGAACACGTGAAACCTCCAACTATGCCACAATGCAAGCATTTGAAATTTGATCCAGGGGAAACAGGTAATTGCAGTCCCTGTGCATTAGCTATGAGAGCATGTTAATCTTAACACACTGCTCAGGGTGAATAAACAAGTGCAAAGAACATAGCTGTGAATATTGCTAAAGAAAGAAATGCCTAAGGAAATTACCACACATATCAGTTAACTGTCTGCTCAGAACAGATGTTATTCCCACCAAGCCCTCCAAAAGCCCAGTTTGGCTTTCAGAGCAGGTATAGGAGAGAACGTGCTTTCTCAGATACTGATGTGAAACTGGAACATTTTGTTTCAGAATTTCTGTGAAGACTGAACAAACTTTTCTGAGTGATATCGAGGACCCATATTAGAACTTCTCCAACTGCTGAAGTTTCTGGTTGCTAAGATGCACTGACCTCTCTCTCAGGGATCACACTGATTATCTGATGTATCTTTCAGAAAAGGAAAAATGCAAAACACAGCTATGTGGAAGTTAATAAACAAACCTTTCAGTGAGGAAGTTTCAGACTGAGGTGGCTATAGCCCACTAGGTAAATGTCATCCTCAAATGGGCATCAAAACCAGATCTGAGGAAATTTGCCATTTGTTTCTGTCATCTATGAAATATATGACCTTGGGAATTCATGTTGATTATAAGTCTTGTACCACCACTTATGATAGCTATGCTTGGCAACTAATAGCATTTGGGGAGCAGTTTGTGCACATTCTGTATCAATGTTATGAAATTTGTAAAGCAGATGGAGTCTCTCTGCTGCCACAACGTAAATACCCCTGTGACTCCTATTTGTCAAATACACACATTGCACAAACATCCTGATTGCCTCTGTCATCAGGGAAATCAATAATATCCTGAGTCCTCAGCCAGAGTCCTTCTCAATCTTATTTCTGTGACAGAGTTGTGTGAACAGGAGATGCTCACAGGGTCACTGGCCAGGCTGCCCAGCATCCTATGGATGAACTAATTTGCTCAATAGATTTTTCAAGGAACATTTTCAACAACAAGATCATATGAAAAAAGAGAGAAAACACTGTAGTTTTACTGTAGTTTGGGTAGCTGAGTAAATGAGATGAAGGTCCAATAGGTGAGTGTATTGCCATTTTATATGCCACAGCTCTGTTGCTTCTTAATGGCTCTGCTCTACACAGTAGAGCTTAAGATTTCCCAGTTGACTTTACTGCTATATTTAACCAACTAAATATAGAGAATACTTGACTCAGATTTGTAGAGTGCCAGTGCACTATTTCTCACAAGACATCCGTGCTAGCAAATACAATTTATGCCCTGGAGTAAAGCCATGCAGTGTGTCTAGGGATGTAACCTCAGTACTGCCCTTGGGGTTCTCCCCTGGCAGCCAGCAGTGTTTCAAGGGCCATGGAGGCAGGGACAGGGCATTTGCTACCCATCCAGATACCCCCAGTCACTGTCACCAGGGACACTCTTATTCTATTAAGTGAAATTTCCCTAATCTAATTCTAGTAATGACATTTCCAACACTTCTAATTGTATAATTATCCACTAGACTAGTGACAGGGGAGGGTTATTTTTAATTGGATAGTAGCTTTTGGTGGATTCATTTAATTCTGATTAATATTTCTCACTATAGTAAATATAGGTTTACTGAAGCAGTTGGTTTTTCCCTCCATGGAGAGCTGAGTGTTCTGCCTCTGCAACTCCATTTCCTAGAGATCCCTAGCAGATATTTCATGTTTCTGCTTTTTGGGGGGAACACCAGACAGGCTGCTCTGCTTTACATGTCTCCTTTGAGATGCAGCAATACAGACCTGCCAGGGAGGTTATTCCTGCTCCTTGGTAATCTTGAGAAGAGTTTCTTCCTTTGCCTTGCTTGGGTTGGAGCAGCACAGACAGGGATAGCACTGTAATTACACTCCTGGATAAAGATTCCCTAGTATAAACACTTATTGTGGTCAAGTGATATGCATGGAAAGGTCCCTGATCAAAAGAATTTGCAGGATTACATGTTTGCCCCTTGAATTCTGGCCTGCTTCATATCTTTGGATCTATGCAGCCACTTCAACTACTCTGCACTCTGTAACTGTGAGCATTACATACAATTCTTTAATAAGATAATGTTGTCTTTCCAAAAAGAAAAAATAATTCTGAAAAGCACTTTAGATTTGTCACAGATTGCCCTTATTTCTTTGAATTCAGCTTAAGGAAACTGGTAACATATCTCTCTACCTGTGAAACAAGGTAATTTTTCTAAAAATAATGCAAAATCTACAAAACTCTTCCAGACTCAGGGAACTAATACTCAACATACAACCGTAGGTACTTCGATACTACGATATATCTCTCCAATATAAAATCCATTTCTCAGTAACAGATTTCAAAAGAGCAGCAGGACTTTCATTTCAGCCCGTACTGCTCTGGTAATTTCTAGTTTGTCACAGAATAGGTGGGGATGGCTCACCATTTCCTGATCTGGTCAAGTACTTCTTAAGCACTTATGAATTATTTCGCAGTAGTTTAAAAATTAAAACATCTTTGCTTTTTTAGAATAGCAGATACCTGACTTCAGTGTGCCACTTACAAGCAGGAGTTGAAGCAGAGATGAAGTAGAAACACTTGTGGAGGAGATCACACCTTTCACTGCAGCAGCTGCCAAGCAGGGAGAATGGTGCCAGTGGCTGCTGGGGGGACTGGGGCTATAATCTACTTGTTGCAGCACTTTGTGTCCCATGTGTTTTCATCTTCACAGCTTCTCCTACCCCTCTCTAGAAGCCTCAGTAATGACTGGGAAGGCTACTGGGTTTGCAAAACTAACACACTTTTCTCCTCTTCTGGTAGGAACAGAAAAGATTCACCAGGAGCAAAGGTCAGTCAGCTGGGGCACTTCTTGCTTTTAAGCAGCAACTATCTTCACATTCTTCCATCCAAGTGCTTAAAGCAGCAGCCAGACTTAAGCAATTAAGCTTCGTTTCAGAAGTAGTTAGGAGGCTCAGAAGGAAAGAGGTTTTCTCAAGGAGGGCATAGGGACCTGCCCTAGAAACATACCCACAGACTATCATACAAAGGAGAATGGTTACAATCCATGTCTCTTTGACATAGAACCTTCCTTTTGACTTATAGGAAAGAGAAATTAGGTAAACAGATTACAAAGAAAACAAATTTCAGAGCAGTCAGTGGAAGAATAAAGAGGAGAGAGAACCTGGTAAGTTTATAAACTGCCTGTTCCAAAATTAATCAAACAGTTGTACTCTTTTAAAAGCTGTTTTGGTTCAAGCATGTTGCCATCATCCTCTGCAGTCTGTGAATATGCACACACATAAAACCCTGCACTTCTCACTCTCCCTTTTGCTGGCAGCCAAGAGGGTTGGTTTTGGTTTTTTTATTTAAGAAAAGGTAGCATACTGTCCAATGCTGAGCCTTATTGAATGCTTTGATAGAAAAAAACTGAACTAAGTTTAAAGCTGAAAAGACATTTTCTTTTTCAGGACTCCCTTATAAATTCTCTATCCTCTCATAGTCCATCCTGTCCCTAAAAGATGATGCATCAGATAGCAGGATAAGGAAAAGAGAGGGTTATACTAAAGGAGAGAGATGCTCAGACATCCAAAGAAGGCAACTCTGTCTCTAAGGTACTCACTTCAAGAAATTCTAAGAAAGATATTATATACATTTCAATACTTACTGTTGCCAAAAAATATGAAATGCTGATATAAAAGAGCAGTTATAGGGTGAATTTCAGTGTTTCTGAAATGCATCTTTCCCATGCAATTGTTTGGTATTTATTTATACTTGGAGACAGCTGTCCCACTTACTTAGATACATGCCAAGCCTCATGTAATGCTCTTCTGCTGTGTGTCAATTTATACACAGATGTGAAGTTAATCTCAGTTTGCTCTGTCCCTTTATAGATGTTGTAATTCACCTTTCTGATATTTTTCTTGGCTTGCTACATCATGCAAACCCATACCTATCAACTCGTATCAAAGAAATGTAAGGGCTTGTGTATCCCCACTGAGGAAAAGGGATACAGAAATAATTCTTGTTCTATACACAGTTTAAAGATTTAAATATACATATATATTTATAGGTAGAAACCACCTTGTAAAATATCTTATTATTTTTGGGCAGCAGCATTTCAAAGCTACAAGCAACAGTAGAAAACAGAGTTATCTTGCTTAGAACTGCATACTACTACCAACATTTTTTTATCAGGTCCTGATGCTGCATATAGATGCAGGTCTGTCTTATGTGTTGGGTTACAAGGATTTAGCATTCCACATAAAGCTTCTCCTTGGAGCTTCCTCCTTAGATGGACTGTTCTGAGATTTTATTCTGTTGTCATTATATTAGTTATCAAAAAAATTACATTTTAGAAAGCATGTGGGGTTTACACAACATGTATTAATGGGGAGAGGAAAGGTTGGTCACATATAGACATATCAAGTTGCATAACCAAGATAACCACTGATCCTAGATGAAGGAACACTGTGCTAGAACACACCCATGGAATTCCAGAAAAGATATCTTTTCAGTTTAGCTAGGACCAAGTGATGTATACAAGTTTAATGATAAGAGCCTAAGAGCCTTTCCCAATGGAAAAACTCATCGAACACCTCCCCCATACAGTCACTCATCCTACCAAGAAAAATGAAAAACTCTGTTTAACACATCTCTTTCGTCATTCTGTAATATTTCTGTATATAGTATCAAGAATTAAGGCTGCTATTTTTTCCTTTACGACGACACCAGCTTAGAAACTCATCTCAGTTCAAGCTAACACTCTACAGCAATATGCATAAGTGATTTCTCTCGGGTGATACAACAGATATCAGAATTGACAGGGAACCTGTTCAAGCTGTTGCTTGGGAATTGATACCTAGCGATGCCAAAAGGAGAGAAGCATGGTCCAGAATGAATGTGAGAACACAATTTAAAATCCCTTGGGCTGCTGCCCATGAGGTGAGCCCAGTCCGTGTGAGCACCAGGCAGGTTGTGTTGGCAGAGTCCAGGCTTCCAGTGCTCACTAGTCTCTGGTGGAAAATGGAATTTTCACACCATTTAGCTAGTTACAAATGCAGCAAACCAAATCCTGCACTCCAGCATCCTGGTTAGTGTGAAGTAACTGTACAAGTCAACAGAGCTGCACCTGATACTGGAGATGGGAGTGTTTGGCCCTAACTGCTGTAGAAGAACCTCAATAAAAGCAGGAGCTCAGACACAGAAAAACAGCTTTGTGAGGGAGCACTATTCCGTGAGCCTTTTTAATATTTAAGAACTTTTCTTTCCTGGAATAATTTCTCAGGGTTTGTTTTGCAGTATATGCAGGGTCAAGTTTCTGCTGCTGGCCAGGCAATGCAATAAAAATGGACAAACCTTTTTGTGTTGCTTTAGGTACAGGTGAGCTAGACTTTTCCCCAGTATGCCTTCCTGCTCTTAGAGAAGGAATTCAAACCAACTCCATGTCCAATGGTGGCAGTGAGGGACAGACAGTATTTACCAAGGATTAAAGCTGGGTAAGACTTCCAGGCATATACATATGCTTTCACCAAAAACGATGTTGCTCTCTAACATTGTTTGGCCTCTTTTAACTTCAGCAAATTTTAGATGTTGTGGGGGAACATTTTCCAAGGAGCAAGTGAGTTGTGCTGATGAATCTCAATTATTTGTTAATGAGATGTGTAATTCCTAAGTACCATTTTGAAAATAAACCTCATACTGTTTGAATGGATCCCTGTGTTCTCCAAGGCTCAGGCAGTTCCCCTGAACCTTGAAATGAGCTGGTAGAAGGCACCAGGACTTCCTGTTTTCTTGGGAAAATGTAAATCACATGGAGCTATGTCAAAGTAGCAACCAGTGTAGGCAGGGAATGATTATAATGGTGTGAGGCTGAAAACTTGATTTTAGACTCCTGAGTAATTGCAATGAAAGGAGAATCTCACTGACACGAGGCTGAGAAAAGGCAAAAGGGAACGTGCTGCCATTTATGTTTTTTTTTAATGGAATGGACAGTTCAGAAATTGAATGGTTGTGCACAGCTGGCAAAACATGCCCAGAAAAATAATCAAAGGAAAAAGGGAAAGGGAGGGGAGAGTGAGGGACAGAGAAACAGAGAAAGGTTATAAGTGAAATCACCACAATGGAAATACAGCTTTGAAATACAGGGTACTGCGGTGGAAGAAACACAACATCATAAAGCATAACTAAAGGAGCAAAAGATCAAATCAAGCAAAGTCATATTATTAAGCAATGTGACAGTAATTATTACTTTGCTTATTGGTTAAGTGGGTTTGAATAGTAAATATATTTTTATACATAAAATAATTGGCAACATTTTGGCTTGGTAATATTAGTAAAAGACAATAACCCCTGAAAGCTGAATTTGGCTTCTCTACACTTCATTCAAAGTGTCTTCTCTTCTGATGTGTCACTGCTGCTAAAACAGTGTGCCCAAAAATGGGAGCAATCACAGGAAAAGTGAGAGGTCTAATAATTAATAGCAGTGATGTAATTACATGATGTCTGTTTCCTTAGTAAGAACTAAAATGTCACAAGGAATAAAGGCTTTGCTACAGACTGTTTAAACAAGTTAAAGAAGTTGAAATAAGAGTGGTTAGGAAGAAACTGGTGAAAATAAGCATTATGGGTAACTGTGTGTGGCTAGAACCATTTCCTCAATTCCTGCATTATCCCAAGCAATTTCAGCTCCTGAACACAGCCTCTCTCCTGGAGATCTCCAGTTTGCTTTGGAGGTTATCCTGGATAAGTTTTCCAGAACTAGCAAGAAAGATTTGGGGAAGCCAAGATGGGTATCAAAAGATTTGAAGGTATTTTGGGGATGAGGCCAAGATGTCTAAAGGAATTGCTCTGTCTGAAATCAGAGCTTTCTTTCTGACTCTGGTATCACCATCATCCAATGTCCATGTAGTTCCCCACTAAAATTGGCCTCAAGCACTGTAACTCTTTTGGAGAAACAGAATTACTGGGCTAATTGTCTCCTCTAATTCACATTAGTCCACATCTGCCCACACAGTAAAATTAAGTAATGATATGTTTTTAAATTGAATGAAAGGAAAAAAAAATCAAAGTTGTACTTGTGGAATTAAGTAATGATATGTTTTTAAATTGCATGAAAGGAAAAAAAAAATCAAAGTTGTACTTGTGAACTTAGAGATGATAAATGCAGTAGATTAAAGTGAAAATATATTTATCTTCCTGTTTCCCATTTGCTAACTGTTCCCAGACATGTAACTTACCCTGTACAAATCTGCAACAAATGTATGCATTTTCACACAGTACAGTTTTAAAAAACAAGTAACTATCTGTAGTGTTACCACTTTCCCTAAGGCTAATTAGAAGTTTAACTACTCTGAGAAGTTATCTTTGTAAATTATTGCTATTGTATATTATTAAATATCAATTACCAGGGTAACAAATACTGCATATTTGTTAAGGTTTATTTACAAAGTGTATTGAAGGAATTGTTGAACAGTTAAAAAAATGTAATAGCTACAATTACTAATAAATCATCCTGACAACAAAATCTCCCTCCTGTTCTTTAGTATGAGCATGAAGTCCATTAAGTCTTTCCAATGCAACTGTGACTGTTGTGTCAGATACAGCATCAATGTTTATCTTTCTCAGCTGTTGCACTGAAACACAAAGGTCTCAGCTGCACAGGGATCCCAGGCAGAGTCAATGGGGTAATTTTCCTATATATAATGTGCTGAAGGGTCTCTTCCCTCTGTCTGGCTGCCACTTCTGCCTGTATTTGGTGACATTCTGCTGCCTTCAACATTCCCACTTCATCTTTTTTCTGCAAGAGGGGAGACCAGCCTGAAGGAAATGCCTCTAGAAGCTGGCTGACAAGTAATGGCTTAGGAAATTCCAGTGTTAAAGATAGAAACCTATGTCCAAAGATCATTTTCAGAGCAGATTTTCAGTATTTATTCAATTTACACGTTTGAGGACACAGCTGACTCTGCCACTTCATCATTTATAAGCAATCCCCCAACACCTACAATAGCTGTTCACAAGAAAACACAATGTGAGGGAGCTGGTTTTTAAAAAAAAATTCTTTTTCATTTTCTTCATCTTTTATTGCTATGACCTTTAAAGAATATGATTGGAGTGGTTTTCATTTGATGCTTCATAACTTGTCCTCTCATCTGCTTTTCTTTCCTTCCAATTTCCCTCTCAATCTCTACACAGCAGTGTCAGTGGGTGCATTCCTCTGATTTTTCTGTTGGCCTTCCCTTGAAACATAGTTTCCTAACATTTGGTTCTCTATTAGCCTATGTCCCTGAAAACACTAGCAACATGATTAATCAGCTACTGATCTTTTTCTCCTGCTCCCTTTACTAAAGCATTTAGGAGACTGTTCTCTGCTGCCCTGGTGACTCCTCTACAGCTTGGAACTGGCAGCTTGAGTTGTTTTTCCTAGGGTAATTCATCTTCTTGCTTTCTATGCACAGTTACTAACAAATCAATCAAACTCCTCCATTTGAATTTCGCAGAGGCCTCGGACGGCAGGCGACACTATTTCAACTTGGATCAAAAAGGGACATGGAGAAAAGAGACAGAACTGTTTCCTAATTTTGTTTGAATGGAAAGAGCTATTTATTTAAGTCCACGGTGGCCTGTAAATCAGACATATACTTAATAGAAATACTACCATTTCTTTGGTGTAGTAATGCCTAACTTTTCCACTGAATTTTGGAGGGTTTGGGTATAAAGATGAATCCCTGGGATGAAAACATGATTATGGTAAACTTGTTAAACAGCTGGTTATAAACATGGGCACAACTAGGGACTATGCAGCCTAGTGGCACATTATGTAAATATGGCAAAAATGTTACATTTTAGGTGGGACAATTACTGTAGGTGACAGAACGTGTTTCCTTTCTTGTCATCAGTCAAAGTAGCAGGGAGTTTAACATATTTCACTATAATATTAGTATATCAGCATTAAGAAACCATTAAATAAAAATATTTCTCTGAGGTATTAATTAGAGGCTTTGGTTTATGCTCATAAACCTTTATATATTTTTTTTAGAAAGGTCATTTCATGAAGAGCTGAATGTTTGCAATTCTGGGCATAAAAACCTGCAGCTAAGGGGAGAAAGAAGCTAAATAAAAAAAAAAAAAAATTAAAAGGTATTTTTCATCAGTACTTCAATACTTCTTCAAATATACAGCATGTGCAAGAAATAAATGCAATTCTTCCCTGCCTCTCATCAGCTATTTGTAAGGATAAAAATTATAATCTCTGAGAAACATAGGAGCTTTTTACTCTTCATAGGTATTCCCAATTTCCCCACAGGCATGGAGCAGCTACATTTCCTTCCTTCCCCACAGCAGCCACTGGAGCTGGGCAGGCAGACAGGGACATAAGACTTAGTGTACGAGCAATGAACCCGAAAAGAGCTCAGCAGCCTCTCCTCTGGGGCCTCACAAAAGAGCTCCTGTGGTTCCTTAGTGCCTGGAGTTGTGCTGCATGGCTTTCTGTTCTGCCATTCTTCTCTTCTTATTCCTTTTAAAAAGAAGTGGAGGAAGGAAATTGGGCAAAACTCAGCTCCACATCACTGCAACAGGCATAATACTTGTTAGTGTGACTCTGACCCCATCAAAATAACTCTCACACATGTTCGTGTGTATGCTAGCTGAAGAAAGAGCCCAGCTGGCTCCCTTCCCACTCAGCCACCCATCACTGCATCTCTGAAACAATTCTCTCCAGCAGACTGAATCACCCTCCCAATGCACTGGGCGAGCTGTGAGCACTTCTGAGCCTTGAACAGCCCCTTCTGCCACTGCTGGACTTGTGGTGGGACACAAGGATCTAAGCAGCTCTCGAGTCATGTAGCCCAGGGCTAGGAGGAACCTGGTAATCTCCTAATTCTGCTCCCCAGAACTCTGGCTCTGGGGAGCTCAGTTCTTCCAAAATGCAATACATCCATCTGCTGGTTCATCCCAGCACTCCTGGGCCTTCCCATGGGCTGCTCTGTGCCACAATGGCTGAGTTCACATCCAACCATCCATCTCAACACAGCTACACTGCTAACTGCATGTGAACCCATGGTGTGACTGGAAATGACTCCTGTAGGCCTGTGGAAGGAAAGCTGCTTTGGTTTAGGGGATGCCAGTCAGAATATACTGAGAACATTTAGACAATGTATGAAGAAAACCTACTTGCCATGCAGGCAATGCTTGCTCCATTCACAAGGGAGGATCTCATCCTTGGTGCACAACCTTAGGTGCATTTTTACACAAAGGAAGAGAAGAACAGATGAGTTTTGAGCTACCTCCAAAGTACAGTATTTGGAGATTCAGTGCAACTCCTCTCTGTCTTACTGTGCCCCATCTGCAATTATACCAGCAGGTTTCAGAACAGCTCCTGCAGGATGTGCAAGTCCAGCTGTAACAACCACTGCAGTGTTGCCACCACAGAAGGAGCATTACACTAGCTCCAGAAGAGTAATGAAGTTTAATGACCCAATTAAGCCTTTGCCTTTAATGAAATATGGAAACAGTTCTTCATACAGGCAGGATACTTTCTCACCTACATAAAAGCCTTCCTTGGAAAAGAACTGATAAGTAGAACTAAAAAAACTGAATTGAGAAAGTCAGTTTTTAGTTTAGAATATTCTTTGTGACATTTTTTTCGTGCTGATTATTATCATGATATGCTTCTAATAACAGCAGAGTCCTCGCATGCCCTCTCACACGTTTTCAAGTGGTAAAATTTGATTTGAAATCATTTCTTTCATATTTATCTTTGTCATTCTCTGCTTAGAAAAGGCCTAGCTGCTGTGAGGGCTTACAGTATCAGACAGTCTGTCACTCCTCATGTTTCCTGTCTCTGTCACAATGTAATATATGTTGTCCTGTTAGCTGCTATGAATCAGGAGCTCAATTTGATTGGAAAGGAGTCCAAATCTGTGAGCAAGTAGCATTATGTAATGACCAGCTACAGCTGCAGTTTGGGTTGCTGTTGTTATTGAGTTCTATAGGTCATAAATGTTTTCTTCTTAGGTCTCATACCCTTGGCTGTGCAGTGAGCAGCAGTCTGCACTGTTCTTGTTTATAAGCATATAGATCAAAGCCATTCTCCTCCCTCATGTATATATGTACGTGTGCATATGAGCAGTAAGTTTGTATCCTTCCTCCTTCATCAACCAGCTTGGCACAGTGGGATTCCTGGAAATGAGACAGGGTCTGGTTTTGAATGTGTAAACAACAATAATTGCCAAGATTACCTTTTCATTATCATCCTCATTATCTCAGTCATATACATAGGCTTGTTCAAGCAGCCTTTTGTTTGTGAGGAAATAGACATGATCAGGCAGCTGAGAACTATGGAAAATGCTTGAAGATCAAACTTGGTGCTGGTAAAAAAATCAAAGTGAAGCCTCTGCTCATGAAACAGATCAACCACAAGTCTGATATCTGTTTGTGACAACTGAATTAGAGACATTTTTCAAACAGTTCATTCCTGTATAAAACTAAACTTGTAAAGGTCAGCAGAATGCTGAGTTATTCCCCATTAAAATGTCTGGTGCTGAAGGATGCTTTTCCAGTGTAACTCGATTTTCAAAAGATTTTGAAACTTTGCTTATATGATTTTTCTTTTCTTTATGCTTATGCATTTTCCAGGAGAATATGCTCTGCACTTTGGGGTTGCTTTGGAGATAGTAGCTGCAAGACAGAGAAATTCTGGATACACATTATTGCTCAGAAACAACTGTATATGCAGCCCATTGTTGTTTACTACCAGGAAACAAACCTTCTATATTTACAACTGTATATGCAGCCCATTGTTGTTTATTACCAGGAAACAAACCTTCTATAGTTATGACTAAGAGTAGTAAAGCAACAAGAGCAGATTAAGCTTTGTGCTTGGAATGGTTTTGAAATGTCTGAATTTGGTTTATTTCTGGTTTAGATGAAAACTAAGTATTTTGGCACTCTGTGCAAAAGGCTAGTCCAGCAGTTAGGCTCTGACTGTCCTGCACCTCATGGACAGGACACAGCTGTGGAGCTGGGCAACCAACTGCAAACTGGAAAGCCAAAATCCCAGTGCCACATCAACACACCAGGAAAGCCAAGAGCTGGAGCCATCTCCCCAGCAGCTCATCAGATGTGTGGCAGAGGATGAGGGAGTTGGGGAGCAGCTCTGGGCTTTTGCTTCCCCATCAGCTCTCTGGGCAGGCAGCAGAGGTGCTTGGCAGATAAGATGGCACAGCCTGAGAGAACTTCTCAAATATGTCCATGCCTCTGGTTAAAAGCAAAGTGCCCCTGGGTAATGCTTTGATCTTCACAAATCAGCACTCAGGCAAAGCATTTCTGACCAGCTTTAGCTGAGGTTCCAAATCACAAATTCCACGAAAGCTGGATACCATCAGACTCCTCTGCAAATCCACTCTTCTGAGAGCATCACATTGTAGGACACAGGCCTGATGCCATGGGCTTGAATGTGTTCAGGATTAGTGCCCAATGGATTTCACACTAAGAACAACCAAGAGATAAACAACCCCATTCTTTGAGACTCTTGTGCAATAGTCTATTTCTGAAGACTTGGGACAAGAGAAAAACCTTATATTTACATGAATTTATGTTTAAATTTTTAGTCCTCATTTTACACTTCTGGAAGACCAAAAAAAAATACAAGTGATTCTATGCTATTTAGGAGTGGGGAAAAAACATATGAATAATAAATGTCATTAATGTCAGCAGCAATTATAATTGAATTGCCCACAGACATTTATTTCTGCTTATTTTTGCTCTCACTGATACTACTGCAGGAAAACATGAACTCACAACTGAATTTAGTATAATTTTACATAGCTAGAATCAAGACTCAATATTTTTCTTAGCTAAGGATTATGATACTTGTGTTCAGTTGACATTCAATAGGCTGTTCTAGTTGTACTTTGTTTTGAAATCAGAACTATTCAGTCGAGACTCATTAGTGTTGAGCCATGGGCCTTAAGTTTTACCACAGGGCTGCAGGTTTTTGCACAAACTCCCTTAGCTTCAGGTGTTTTGGGAAATAAAAGTGAATTCATAATTTAACAAATCATAAATTATAGTTATTTGTATTTGCTTAGAATTATTACGTTTTAACACTTCTAGCTTTGGTGCTTTCAAAAGGAAAATAAAAAAAAAGAATCAGACCCTGAATCAAGAATTCAGCTGGCTCATTCTTGAGAGGTTGAGTGACCTTCCCAAGCAACCACTTGTTTTACCTTAATCTTTCTAGGCTATATTTTTTAAATTATTTCAATGTATTTTTAAAATTCTTTCTATGACTATAAGACTGCACTGTAAAACTAGGTATTTTCCCTGAAGCAGACACATATACAATCACTGGCTACAATCTATCAACACTTTTATGCCCATTTAGTACTACACAGCTACGAATGTAGGAGTGGGTGGTTGTCTTGGTTCACATATAACTGCTGCTAATATACAATAATTGCCCAAACTTGAGAGGTTTAGCACATCTCTTTCCATTCTGTTTTTGGAAACAGTCACACCAATAACATATGAAAGTGATACAATGATTTAGATTATTTCCAGATTCTGTTTCTTCTGGCTATGTACAGCCATATCATTTTGTGCTGCTGATATTGGCTCTGATATTGCTTAATTGAATTCTACCTAAAAATGGCTATGAACTACAGCTATTTGGAGGAGGATATATTAAAATTTTATAGCATGTTTTCCAGTGTCTCATGTAAGTTTTGGTTATTTCCCTGCATAATCAGTTTGCGTGGTTTGACTGCAAAGGGTTGAATCCTGGAAACAGCAGTTCCTGTGAGTCATATTCCCAAAACCTGGGGTTTTCCCCACACCCCATTGCATACCATCAGAGTGATCCACCTTCCAGGATTAGACTGAGGATATGAGGTCTTCAGTCAGAAAAAGACTTGGGTGCCTGCAGAGTGCCATTGCGTGTGTTGGCTCTAGATGTTTTAATACCTCAAGTGCTTTCATCAAATGGGTCCCATATGGAAAGTACAAAATTACAGGTGAAAGCTCCTTGTCACCCTCAAACTGGTCCAGGATTTCACATGAGAAATGTGTCTACAGGCATGATATGGTTATGTGTAGTACCTGATCTAGCTGGGAACAGGCTGATTTGGCCTTAGAAGCACCAGAGTTGAGCTCTTGCAGACACAGCTGTCCTGCTGAGATAGCTGAATGCAGAGGCTCTTCTGGCTTGGATATACTGCACAGTGCTGAGATTTTACTGGTTCAGATTTAAAATGCAAAGGAGTGCTTTTCTCCCCCCTTTTATACTGTTTGTGTTACTGTGTCATACACAACGTGACATCAGAGGCTGAGCAATGTGGCTCCCCCAAGCAAACTGGAATCAAATTAACAAAAAGTCAGCAAACCTTGCTGGGAGGGGAATGGCTCACTCAGTGCGAATCACAGCACCTGTTTTCACCTCACTCTGCAGAAAAGCCTCATATTCTAACATCCTGAAGCATGCAATGTGCAGTTTACTTGCAAAATAATACTTCTGAAAAACAGTTGTTTAATTCATTCTCTCTTTTTCAACTTCAGGCTTAAAAGAATACAACAGAATAGACTGTGTCAGTTGGAAGGAACATACAACAACCACCTAGTCCAACTGCCTGATCAATTCAGGGTTGACCAAGTTAAAGAATTATAAAGGTGTTGGCCACATACCTCTTAAACATTGACAGGCTTGGGGGCACCAGTGTTAGAGCTCCCTCTTGGTAAAGAAATTTTAACTGGTTCTCAAATTCCCCTGGTGCAGTTTTGAATCATTCCCACACATCCTGTCACTGGACATCCAGGAGAAGGGATCAGCACCTCCCTCTCCATGTCCCCTCCTCAGGAAGGAGTAGAGAGCTCTAAGGTCACCCTACAGTCTTTGCTCCAAAGCAGACAAGCCTGAAGTCCTTATCTGCTCCTCACAGGAAACACCTTCCAGCCCTTCTGCCAGCTTGGTTGCCCTCCTCTGGGCACATTTAAGCAGTACTTTTTAGCTAAGAAAAATCTCTCAAGTCTTTATTTTAAATGCACAGTAGGAAGTCTGAGTACCAGTACGAACGAGGATTATTCTCTAAGGAAACCTTGCCAGGAAGTGACAATAGTTATTATTCCAAAACAAATACATACTCATATACATCTGCAAGACAGAGTGCCTACAACAACAAAATTGGTCCTCACTTATATTCCCTTTATCATAATAAAGGTCAGGTTATCTTGCCAAACTCTACTCAAGTGGACTGATGCATGTATAATAAATTACAGAAATGCCCTTTGAGCCTCTATTATTTTGTGAAAAGAAATAGCTAAGCAAAGGGTGCTCATCCACCCATGAGGAAAAAAATAAAACAAAACATAATAGAAAAATCTTTCTTTTCTTATTGAATGTCAAAGAGAAGAAACAGAAAAGTCCTATTACATTTTTTAGTCCTGCCAAGGCCAAAGAGATTCATAATTGGCAGTTAAGCACATATTTATCTGCCTTCTGGGTCTGTCCCCAATCTGAAGAGCGAAAGATCTCTCAATCTATTTCAATAACACAATAACTGTTGACACACAAGAAAACATTCCTATGCTATTTATCCATGGGACAATAGTCTCAGAGTGGTTCAGCTTTCTCCATCTTACGCTGATTGCAAGCAAAACACAGAATTTTGCTACAGCTTGGAAACACACCCAAGTTGCAAACATTTAAATAAAACCTAATTAAAAATATGGAGAGAAGCTGGAGACACTTCTAGTGTCCATGTTCTGTGTGGCTATTGCATCATTAATTCCCATAACACACAATGAAATCTGTATAGTGCATAAGTAAATAATCCTACAATTTTCTAAAAGATTTAGGATGAATGAGCATTTAGTAACCCCAAAACAAGTCAGAGGGAGTAGTCAGAAGAAAGACTGTTCTGATGTCCTATCCTGTGTCTGTGTATATAATGCTCTCTACTCTTTATACTCAGCTGCTCCCTCTAAATTGCAAGGACAATTGGTATTTAGTGAAAGGCAAACTCTGTTTCAAAGTTTTTTTCATTTATTTGGGGCTTTTTGATGCGAATTCCCCTAAGCACTAGAGAATATAATAAAACATTAGTGGTTCTCTGTGGATATAAGTGATTCTGCCAGATAAGGAATTTAATCAAAAAGGACTTGCTGCTGAAATCAAACAGGGGGTTACCTGTCCATATGCTTTCTGTGCATTAAGATCACAAGTTCTAATACAGACATCTGAGTTTCTGGCTACAAAATTACATTGTGTGTGGATTGTACTGGATATGGAAAGGCTCCATACTGGATGTACTGTATTACAATGGCAGATTCCTCTCTCTTGCAGACATTATTGCTATTTCCTTGCTTATAAAATTTTGTCAAGCTTGATTGTTGTTTCTGACTTTATTTGACAAAACCAGGCTGCAGGCTGTCATCATATATGTGTCAACCATTTCTTCCAATGGAAAACTAAAGCATTCCTACTAAGCTGCCTCATACTAACCACAGAATCATAGAATGTTAAGGGATAAGAATGAACCTTACAGATCATCCAGCCTCAACCCTCTGCACTGGGCAGGGATCCCTCCCTCCAGACCAGGTTGTTCAAAGCTTTATCCAACCTGGCTTTGAGCACTACCAGGGTTGGGGCATCCACAGCTTCCCCGGGCAACCTGTGCCAGTGTCTCACCACCCTCACATTAAGAAATATTCTTCCGAATACCTAATCTAAATTTCCCTCTTTCAATTTATACACATTACATCTTGTTTTGTCACTATGGTTCCTAACATAGAGTCCTTCTCCAGGTTCCTTATAGCCACTTCAGGTCCTGGAAGGTGCTATGAGGTCCCCACACAACCTTCTCTTCTCCAGGCTGAACAGCCCCAACTTTCTCAGCCTGTCTTCATAGGGTAGGTGCTCCAGTCCTCTTATCAGCTACCTTAATATCAGCTATCTTAATACTTAGTTTTCCATCTACACGTGAATCCATTCTGTCAGGGCAGTGCAATGAACAAACTCTAGCTGCCATAAAATCTGTACAGGCCAGTTCAAATGGAAAACATTATTGTTCCATAACAATTATCCAACTCAAAATGTAAAAAAAACCAACTGGCAGGAGTATACAAAGTGTTTCTGAAAATTATACTAGACAGACTGTTAGCATTGCAAGTCTTCTGGCAATGTCACCATGAGCACACAAGGTCATTGTGTTCTAGTCAGAAATTGGGGTACTGGACTCCTGAGTCCACTACTACCATTTAACTAAATGTCTACATGTTTTCTCCTTGGAAAGAGAGACAAAGAGAGGCAGGTTATGCTACCAATCAAGCAAAGGGATCACATCAGCAAGAATCACCCTTGAGCAAAACATGACAGTTGTTTAATAGGTTGTAGAAATGCTTCATAAAAGAATAGAACGTGGTCCACAAATCCATAATTAAGATACAGAAGGGAAGGCTAAGTGATTGCTACATGATTTATCTTTAGACTGGGAAGGAACTATTAACCACACTATTTCTGGCTGTAAATACATAATAGAGAATTTTCCTGAGGTAGCATTGATTAACGTTGGAGGTAAATTATAATAAAGACAGAGGGAGAAACACTTACAGCATATTGAGTTTCTGTGGGAAGTTTGAGTAATGATCCATTATTGTAAACAGAGATTATTTACAGTAACATGCTGTGAGATGCAATAGTTCTGACAGAATTAATACAAGGACTTAGCCTGTGGTCACAGAGGAAGTTCACAGGCATGCAAATATCAGAGCTTCCAGCAGGCTCCCCTTGGGGCAGGGACTGTGCCTTTTTCTGCCTGGCAAATTCTTAACACGTCAGGAATAAATAAATAAAAATAAGACCACATGGAAAAGTTTTTGTGATAATCTTTTTGTGATAATTTTGTAACACTGAAAGACTTCATTGCTTCGGTCAGCTGAGCAGGAAGCTTCTTGCTCATGAGCAAAGCCTTTCAGGCAGGTAACAGTGCCAGGGATGAACACCTGACCCCACACCCAACTCCTGTTGACAATTTTGTGCCTAGAATTTCAGTGTCCAGGGGATGGTAATTTAAGCTGTCATAGATGAAAGCTCACAGAAAATAGGGGCCCTGAGCACCTGCCTGTATTTGACACTAAGGCAGAGGAGGTTGAGACTGACTTCTATGAGTTTTAGAGCAAGATACAATTGAAGGGAGGATAGGAAAGCTGCTGCCAAAACAGTTTTGCTACTGACAATAAAAGAAAAGGACAGCATACAAATCATACGTGTGTATGCCTGGCAGGAGTCCACAAAGCCTTGTTCTTGGAAGACATTCTGAGAAAGCTAAAGAGGCATTCAGTAATTCATTAAAAATAATGTATGCAGAGTAATGGGCTATAACTAGAAATGTCTGAGAATAGAAGCATCAATTTTACTTTTCCTTTTGGGCCTGTATTTTATTTTTGAGATGAAGAACTGCTCTGTCAAAGACCAGTGGCTGACAACATTTCAGCTAATAAGGAGATAGACGTGACAAAAAAGGTTGTATTATAAAGGAGTATAAATTGTGTCCCCTATCCAGCCTGCCTTCTGGCACATTTTACTTAGGGCAGGTAGCATTGAGCAGACACTCAAAATCTGTCCTGGGTGTTGTTCTCATGCCAAGATGCACTTGGGTTCAACAGCACTGTTAGTAAGCATCATTGCTAAATAAACCATCCCAGTTCCCCATTCATCATTTTGTATCAGCTAATCAAGGTTCTTAAAGGATCTTAAATTAGGTGTAATGGCACTGTACCAAATTATTGAAACCCAATACCCTGTATTTCTATTTGAGTATCAATTTATCAAGAGGGAAAAGGTCCAGTTTTGAAAGGTTTTGCACATTCTGTAAACCTATCCAACTTACCCTGCTGAAAGGTAAAGGGCCATGAGACAACAGCTTTTTGTTTGGGTTGTAACTAAATAAATGAAGAAAAATCCCCAAGACAGAGATGTCAGTCACTAGTACATTGTTTCCTTTAGAAAAGATAAGACTGCATGAATACAGATAACCAGTGAGAGCAGTTATATACCAGCCTCAAAATAGAGTTCCTATGGTTTAATGAAAGACAGAACCAGAGCTCAAGGGACCATCATGGGATAACAACCATCCCATCTCCCAAGATTCAATACAAAAGCAACCCATGTTCATTTGCAAGGGACTGAGAATTAATTTAAAACCTCATTTTTATTTAGTGGCTTTTGTGAAAAGTGTTGTTGATCCCAGACACTTCCTAGTGACATTATAAAACACAGCTCTGAAAGACAAACTAATGAGAAGTTGCTCTCATGAGGAAGGTCAGAAGAGATGAACAGGGTGAGATGTGCTCAGTGGGATACAGAGCTTCTGTGTGAGGGTAGGAGACACTGGCACTGAGGAATGGAAACAAACTCACTGACACGTGCACTGTGTTGAGGATGGAAAAGGTACTGTGAATCTAATTCTCATTTGTAAATTAAACAGCACTCAGGTATCACTACAGAAGATAAGCTGAGTGACTGAAATTCAGTTTCTAAAGTTTGGCCTAACTCCATTGAAGTTGGAGTTCATAAAGTATGTCCAGACAGAGCTTTGGAAATGTTCCAAATTTCTCCAACTCTGCCATTCTTGAAAAGTCTCAGTTTCAAGCAAAGTAGAGGCTTAACCTGAGCACTGATCAAAACCTCACCCTAAATAATACAGTTTTCAAAATATTAGATTTACATTGTTATATTTCTTTTGCTTCAGCTTCCAAATTATACAATGTACTGGTTTGTAATGAGTAAGAGAGAAGAAGGAATAGAATAGTAAGCAAATAGAGGTCATAAAAGGAATAACCTACTAGCTGAGACTTAATGAATATTTTTTAATTCCAAAGTCCAATATGGAGTTTACAGGGGCCACTTTTGTTGCTGTAGACTCACACTCAAGTGGAGGGCAAAATATGAGGCTGAAAATATTTTCATGGATCCATATCCTATTCCTGCCCCTCTGAGACACCACAGACACCTGTAGTGCAGAGATTTTTCAGGGACACATAGCACAGACAGCTATAAACTTGAGAGGAGACATGGCTGAAGATACCACACAGCCAAGGAGTCATTCCCTGCACAGTTTATAGGGAGAAGGGAGACAAAGAAAAAGGTATAACTTAGGATAATGTAGAACAGAAATAAGCCATAAAAAAAGAAAAGGCTCTGAGAGAAAGGCTCTGACAACAGCATTCTCCTCTGGCAGTAAGAACTGCAGGTCTCAGGTTTACCTCTGGCAAGGCAGGATGAGAGAGGGCAGTGCATAAGCCAGGAAAACACAACCTTGGGACACTGATCCAAGAAAACAGTCCCAGCTGCAATATTTGCAGCACTGGTAACAACAGTGCTCATGTACAGATGTGCTAAAAAGGAGAAGTGTAGTACATCTAGAGCTCATAGTACAGCACTTCACACAAGCTCTCATCCTCAGCCTTGCAGGACTAATCCATTCTGATTTCCACCACTGGACAGGGGAAGGCTTTTTCCAGCTTTGCCTTCATGTCAGCTGCATATCTTGAAGAGTATTCTTGACTAAGCAACTTGCCTGTGATAATGTAGCCCATTAAGCCTCATTCCCAGAGGAGCAGTGACCTGTGCCCAGCCTACTGCAGTTATTTTGATAACTGCTTTCAGCAAAGACTATTTAGAAGAAAATATTTGCAATTTGGCAAAAAGATTGTAATTGGATGGATAGTTTCCACCTTTGTTCAGGTGGCTGAAGCCTTTCAAAAGGCACTGAAATTTGCTTCTTCAAAGCAATAAGATTTTCTCATTTACTGAAACATGTTAGTCATTGTTCTTTAACAGCAGAGGTGCCACTCTACAAAAGGCTGTTAAAATGCAAAAATAGAACTAGGTCATCTTTATGCTGCACATCAGTGTATGTGCATGGACGTTATTGATCACAGAAATTACACATAAGAGGTTCTTAAAATAACATGGGGGTTGAGGCAGCAGCTAGCACAGCTGTCTTTTAAGTCCAAAGGTTCAAAATAAAATGGGAACATGACTGAAAAGTTAAAAAGGAAAATAAGGTTCCTGTTGAAACAGGATTGCCTGTGTCCTAATTATGGAAAGATTTTCTCTGTCCTCACTTTCCCCCACCCCTCATATCTATTTGGCACTTCCTTCAATAGGCTGGTATGTATATCATCAAGAGAGAAGATCAAATAATGGAAGGCTGAAGTCACTTATCATACTTTTGAATGATCCTCAAGATTATTTGGAATACTAAAATTAAATGGCAGCTGGTAATAAAATGTTAATTTCCTTACAAAACGGCAATGTAAAATAATATTTTTTTTAAAAAATCAAACAAGTCCCTTTCTCTAGTGAATATCTGGCTGATAATTCCAGGGGGAAAAAATGGACAGATAATCTTCCCCTGTTTCTCAGGATAGGCTCTGAAATTCACAATTTTAAATGCAAAGAGGAAAATATTTTTTTAAAAAATGTATTTTGTGCATATTCTATTTCTTCTTGTCTCTAGTGCCTAAGTGTGAAACAGTTATTTCACCTCTTGCTGAAACACCATCAGTGGCTACACTAGGCACCATTTGGGAGTAATGAGACAGTTACAACCAAATAACTGTTTTGTGTCCAGTGTCAAGTACACAGCAAGAGGTAGAACCTGAGCACCTGCCACACCTTGGTAGTTCTGTTGTGCCCCCTGCACACTGCCCATGTGTGCCAATTTGCAGGTCACAGAGGGTTTCAGGGATGGTTTCTTTCTGGGGAGAATATCAAGCTCTGTAAATGGGATATGTAACTTTCAGTCAGACCTCCTATCTGCAAGGTGCCAGGAGAGCCATGTGCTGAGGCTGCATGGTTCAGAGGGATTGACTTTAAAGAAAATCAGCTGGACACTGATCAGCTTTCTATTTACCCTTCTATGATAGACTCAGTCTGCTTTGCTTGCATTATTGTGTTTGAAGATTCACTTCAGTGGCCTAAAGCAAACGAGATGGGCTAAATATGAGAGAGAAGTTAAGCATATACCATTCCCCTCACCAAACACAGCATTTTGTTTCTCAGAATCTGTTTATCTGACACTCTGTTGCCTATTTTTCCCCTGAAACTCTTGCACACGTATTTGCATTAAACAACATTATGTAAATAGAAATATAATTTGAATCTAGAAATTATTGAAATAACAATGTGGAACACATCATAACTAAGCAGCTAAATGTTAAGATATTATTCTACATAAAGGGCAAATCCAAATTTCTGTGGCTCATTTGCTTGCTTAGATAAGGTTTGGTGTTGATTAAAAGAGAACCATATCTATGATTCCAAAATACTTTTTTTGATTTATTTTTTAGTTATTAGAAGCTAATATGTGACAATTCAAAGAATCAAAATGTTCCTTTTGGAAGACAGGACTTCAGTACTCTCTAAAAAAAGGCAATAGCTTCAAGAAACGAAACAAAAAGCAGCATCAGAATAGGGAGGAGGGATCACACCTGAGGACAAGAAGGGCAGGTTTGAAGAGCACTTGGAAAAATTATAACATATTTCTACTTGATGGCCCAGAAGGATTTGTTCTGTACACTTGGAGGAAGGACTCGAGTCCCCTAAGTGCCATTATCTCTGAGAGCTCATCCAATGGATGAAATTCTGTAAAACTCTCAAAAGCAAAGGTGTGGCTGTTGAGCCTTACAAGAGAACGCAATTAAAATAATTTAGTATTCATTTAATTCATGACTTAAGGGATAGGGGAAAGGAAGGGAGAAAGGACTAGAAATCAGCAGTTATTTCATCAAACTTCTTATAGCATCTAGTCAAAACATGGTCATGAATAACCACTAATGCAGATTTGTCAGGAGCAAATGGAGCTAAACCTAAGCAATTCCCCTTCACGCCAGGGTTACAGGCCCTCTGGATGGGGGAGAGATGTAAATATAACAAGTCTTGATTTTTAATAGGATTTCAGAAGCTGTTTCTAAAAAGTAGGTGCAAAATGGTCTAAGAGCTACATTCAGAGAATAATCCCAAATGATTCCTTTTTTTTTCTCTTAAATGGAAGACACAGTGAACAGAGTTCTGCAGTGATTTACTCTGTCTCCAATATTTTGCAATATTTTCATTAATGAGGAGGACAATGGGATGGTGTGCATGCACTTATCAATTTTGTGAACACCAAGCTGGAAGGGGTTTCAATGATCTTGAAGGACAGAACTGGAATTCAAAAGGATCCTAAAGAGCTGGAAACATGGTGTGAAAAAACAAGATGCATCCCTATTAAATGAAACACAAGGTTCTATGTACAAGAACAATCATTTAAGCAAATGCAGGATAGGAATGAGACAGTATAAGAGCAGTCTGGCATAAAAGGATTTCTGGGTTTTAGGGGATCAAAGGCAGAAATAGATCAACAACACTATGCTGATGCCAGAGAACAAATGGAATGCTAGGGTGCATAATTAAGTAGAGATCCTGGAAGAGATGAGAAAATATGAGTTACAAAACCTCAAGAAATATGTGTTCAGAAAGGCCAGATTACAGAAACCTCTAATCATTCTATATGAGAAGAATTAAAACGCTCATTCTGTAGTGCAGAGACTTCAAAATACATAAAATGCTGCAGCACAAGGAATAGTAATCATCCTCTCTCTATATCCTTGGAGGACAAGAGAACTAATGGACTACACCTGCTGTCAGAAAGAAAATCCAAAACAGAACATAGGACAAGTTCTCTAATGGTAAGGAAAGCACTGGAATAGCCTTAGAACTGGACCAGACTGTGCAGGTAGGCTGTGAAGGCCCTTCCTCAAGGCTATTTAGAAGCATGACTAATATCTATCAAGAGTATAGGCAATCCTTCCTGAGAGGAGTGTGGTGTAAATGAGGTCATCTTTTGCAAAGCCAGTCATTTGTACTTCCTGGGAGTCTATGCAACAAGATAACATGTATCCTACTTCATAATCAATACCTTTTGTTCTCTTCTGTTCTGAAAGATGACAAGTTAAGACTATTTCTCTGAGAACAGAACTCTAATTCTTCACCAACCTTCTGAGTTCTTTCTCAGAATTTTTGATTGCTGAACACAAAGTAACAAACTGACGTTAACAAGACTTGCACATGTGGATGGGGAAAGAAGAAATCTGTAACTGGATATTACACCTTCACTGTAGCACCTCGATGTATTTTCATCTCTAGAGAGACTCTAACAGAATAAACTAGATTATGACAGAAAGTAAAAAGCACACTCATCTCCATTGCTGGGTCAGGTATAGCAGGACAGGATATGCCACTGGGATATGCTTCAGGTGAGGTATATATTTGAGAAAAGTATTTCTCAAACCCCATACACTGGGATATGCTTCAGGTGAGGTATGTATTTGAGAAAAGTATTTCTCAAACCTCACATTAACTGAAGGATTCACTAGCGAAATTGTTCTCAACCTTTGCTGGCTGAAGGGAAACAATGCTGAGGAGCTTCCTGCCAATTTGAACACTATCTCTGTCTTAAATCTTACTCTTAATTGCCTTTGCCCTTGAACAATGTGAGAATCCTGCAGGCAATTTGGTACCCACAAGCTGCAAGCAAGGGACTGCTAACTTACTGCTCAGACAGAACAGTAAATAACAAGGCATGAAGCTGGCAACATGTTTGCTTCTATAATTTTATGCTGTCTTGTCTTTTCCTTCTAAACTCTTAGTATATGGTATATGGATAGCTAATAGATGAACTAGTGGAATACCTGAAATAAAGGAATTTTGAATGTATTCAAGCTGCATAAAAATTTACACTCTATTGGTCATCAATAACCATTACAGTAAGAGAAAACAATAAACAAGGCATACAAATATTTAGAATAAATATTATAATGACAGGCACATTCCCAGTATGTGAAAACATACTAATTTTTGGAAATTAAGTCATTTCATTGAAGAAAGAGCAGTCAAAACAATGGATCTGAGCTGGCTAGTACATCTTAACAGACTCTTTTTATTTCTGTGGAAAGGTGCAGGAGTGTTTGATTTGTAAAACAACTGATACCTTACGGGAAAGTGCAAAGAACATTCTGGGCAAAAAAAAATAATACCTGTTGTGTAAGTCAAATTTGCTGAATTTATCTTTTCTTAATGTGCATAGCTAAGGATATTTGCAGTGCTCGAAGTGTGTATAACTGGTGGGTTTAATTAATTTCTCAACTCTGTTACTTGAGGCAAAAGAAGATGAATAAAACCAGAAACGTGGGCAGGAGTGAGAACACAGCACTGCTCCCTGCCCTCCCACAACTCAAGCACTGGAAATTGATATGAAAGCAGGGTCTTGGTATCTTGAGTTCATCTGCTTATTGCCTTCTTAGGGGTTATAATCCTCTGTTTGTGAAACCACAATGGGTTGCTGTAGAGAAGATTACAATGTCACAAATCCTATCAGAGGATTATAAGTCTGTCAGGTTGTGAGTAATTATGACAGAAAAGGAAACCTTCAGAGGACACAGAAATAACCTTCATAAAAGGAGATCCGGTGTCATATAATAGAAGTCTACATGGAAAGCCAACCTCAGACTGCAGCACTTCTGCAAAGCAAGAGCCCAGAAAATATTACAAGAATGTGAGTGTGATGGTACAGCAGGGAGCCCAAGGGAAATGAAAAGCAGAAAAGAGAGGCTTCCAGCCAGTTTAGTCACAAGGCCAGTGATATTCCACTCCCACCCTCCTTGGATGGCAGTAAAACAGCCAACTGATTTCACAGAGCTCTGCTCCTACACACTTGGAGTCTAACCAGAAACAAGGAGCTCAAACCTGAAACATGATGAAGGCCCCATCTCCTAAATCACTGGGACCACACAGAATTCAGCACCTCAGCATCAGAGACTTCATCTAGAAGATGGTAGGAAGCTTCAGTCTACAGGTCTTGAATTTCACCAATCCACAAAGATGCAGTTGTCTCTTTCCCCATTTGCAACCTGTCACACAGAGTTCAGAAGAGCTCACAGGCATAAGAGTCTTATATTTATACAAAATCCCCATAGATTTAAACACAAAGTGGCACATTCAGTAGGAAAAAGGCACATTTACAGGAACATTGTGTATTCCCTGGCTGGACTCAGATGGCAGTGGCCACATTTAACCACTTTGGACACACTACTAATTTTCCTACTTTATGTTTCAACTACATCCACACTCTTCCACCTCCCAAATCATTATTCAAAGTAATATAATCTCTGACTTTCACATAGGTAAGTGCCTGAAGGATGTAGATAGACAGCTAGAGAGGCAGAGGGGAGAGGATTTGTATTGTAAAATCAGTGCTGTCCTCATCTGCACTTCAGATGAAAGTATTCAGAATGAAGAGTCCATCTGGTTTTGAGTGTGTGTAGATAGCATTGCCTTCATCTGACAGCAGCACAGAATTCCACTGCACTGGAAGGAAACTTGGAAATTTTGGTACTTAAAAATGGGCATGGAGTATTGTTCAAGCACTCTGCTCAGCTCACTGATATGTCTCTGCAGTTTTCCTCTCCTGACAGAGGAAAGTCAGTTCCTCCAATGAATGCACCGAGGACAGAGCACTGAATTTTGTGAACTTGCTGCTTGACTTTCTATCCCATGTCTAGATGAACAACATTGTCTCAGAACATCAGCTCATGAATCTCCCTTTCTTATGAACATTGCATCCACAATAACCTTGTTCATCAGTGTCTCAAATTAGAGCACCAGGGTGCTAAGAGTCACTATGCCATCCTATCTTTTGCCAATTTTCAACTTGGAGCAAGAGGAATTTTGGTGTCAGTCAGCATTATGAACCCTGCTGATTCATAACTACAGGGGATATGCTTCACTTGCCCGTGCTCCACGCTGTCAGCACAGCCCACAACACCACTGTGTCAGAGTTTGGTGCCTCTTGAGTCTGACAGTGTAACTAAAGATGTCCCTGCATCCAGCATTTTGCTTGTCCTCAGAAATCCACTGAGGTTATCTATACGTGAAAGACCATGCAACCTTTACTCAGGAAGACAGCAACAAAGCAAGAGGTTAATCATGTAAGAAGAAAACATCAGTATGCTGAGAGACTTGTGCAATCAGTGGCACCACAGAGAATCCCAGTCTGTAGCATGGGACTAACTCCTACAATTGCTTGGTAGGACAGGGGAAGGCACAAAACAGTATATTTGATGACAAGCATTTACACTGTAGACTGTCACTTCCATTAAACAGAAACATTTTTTTTCTGGATGAAATGCCATCCCACTCATCTCAGATCTTTTTTGTGATTGTGATTAGATGGGTAGGTTGTCTGTGTTACAAGAGTGTTTTTATGCTATGGTGCAGAGACAGAACAGATCACTGACTAGCACAAATTGCCATGCAAAATACATATTGTCTCAGAGCTATCACATTTAGGGGCAATATGAATACTCACATGACCTGTGCATCACTGATGACAAAACAAAAAAGTCTGCAGATCATAAAGCACAAAGACTTATAGGGATGACTTAGAGCAGCATCATGTACAGAATAACACAGCTCCATGTGTTACTGAGGGTAGAAGCTGCATTGCAGGGCTACAAGTGTTGAGAAATGGCAGCAGCAATGATCAAAGCTTGGAAAGACTGTCAGATGAAGAAAGCTTGAAAGAAGTAAAATTATTATTCCAGAAAATAGACAAATATTTGAAAAGTGGTAAAAAAAGCATATAAAATAATGAATGGTACAGAAATTGGATTGCAAGCATCTGCTCTTGCAAAAATACCAAATCAGTTAAATTGCAAGGCAGAGAAATTAAAGATTAGATGATAGGAATACTTTTCAGTTTAGGACTTGGAGTAGACTTTGGAAAATGCTGCAGCAGGATGCCATTAATTTAACAAGAGCTGAAATACTTTAAACTACGTGAAGAACAAGGCCATGGATATTTTCAACAGTAAGTACAAACCAAAGGGTTCAAGTTTAAAAGTTTTGGGGCACAACCCCCAGTGTAAGACCTTTCAGAGACTATTTTGCATATAAATATCTTTGGGGCTCTTGCACCCTCCACCACACATTTAGTTCTGGACAAAGAGTGCTATAGATGCACCAACACTGCATCATCTAGTGGGTGTGCAGCCTGATTTTGATGTACCACCTTTTGCAGAACAAACCCTTGTGTGACTCTGCATACAATCGTGCACTGGGTGTGAATAAGAATATCCTTTAAAAAATGCATTGAATGCAAATCTGAAGGAAGGGGTAAAGAATGTAAATAAAGACAATGACAATGGCATTATATTACCTGCAAACACAGAAAAAAATGCAAGTTATATAGGTACAGGAAAATGCACAAACACAAAACCTCAGTGAAGGTCAGTTCAATTGCTTTGGGACAACATACAGAGAGGCAGGAGGAAGTGTATAGGCCAAGGATTTGAGTTTCACCCCAACAGGAGGCTCAGTCCCATGAGTGGAGAACAGTCTTACTATCCAGGAAGGAACTGGTCTGAAAGGAATTAGTTTACAGGCATAGTCAAGTTGTTAAAATCCTACAGCCTTCATCCTATCTGGGAGTTTTCTGAAACAGCAGCTGCAGTTTCTGTTGGTGAGGCTTCTCAGGAACACAAGTATGGATTAGCAATGCTGGATGAGCAGTCTTATCATAAAGTTTAGTATACTGAAGAACAAAGAGGCAAATATGCATGCTGGTGGCAGTGCAGTTATGGATGGGGAGGGGAGCAATTTTAGACTGATAATCTCTAATCATTGAGATATCTCCTGTTTTTATAGACATTATTTTCAATTTTAGTTAGTTCAGGATATTTCTTTTTCTCTTGAGTAGCTGAAAATGCTCAGCTATTATTATATTTTGCTCTGAATTTTCTCTTTTCCTCCCCTTGACTTCCCAGACTTCTTTTGTCAGTCTTGTTCTCATTTCTTTTATATGTGTGTCTGCAGGTGGCTTTTATAGCAAAATCTCATTCTGCTTTCCTGCCCCTTCCCCCATCCTCTCCTGTTTTGTTGCTGCATTGCCTGTCTCATTTTTTTCTTTTCCTTACGCCTGTAACCACTCATTTACTAATAGATTCCATTCTGTGCCTATGGAGTTTGTTCATTTTCCATGTCTGCAAGCTCTGAATCACTGGCTTCATTGTACAGAAAAGGATTGAATCCCCAGGCCACTTGACAGAACAGGTTTCACTCTGCCATGGCTGAAAAGGAGGAGGATAGTGGCTGAGCTTAAGGGATGCCCATGGCAGGTTGTTGGCTCTCAAGCAGTGAACAAGCTTATTACTGCTAGCAGCCTACTAACATCCCTTCCTCTAACCCTGAGCCTTCCCAACAGCCCTGGCAGCTTCTTGACAGGATTAATCAAACTAGGTGAACACATGATATATGTTCTATAAACAATGCAGACCTCAAAATAGTCAGTTTTGAAGCTTTTGCCTTGTCTTACTACATTCATACACATGACTATGGTTAGTGTCTGGTACTCCATACTGGGTTCTTATTTGCATTTAATAATTGCTGACATGCCCATTCCTTGCTTCCTGAATGAAATGCATAAGTCAGGTATAAGACCATCTTGGCTGGATAAGGCGCAGAATAATTACAGCAAGAAATTATACCACTGTTGTCACTAAAGTAACTCCAAAATTTATAATTAGGGAGGGGTGGAAACACTCAAAAAAAAGCATTTTCACTTGAAAAATGAAGTAAGCAGTTAGCTTTAGCATCTGAAGACAAGTTTCAATTGCATAGGCTGAGAAATAGGGCAAGATAATAAGCAAATAAAGTAATGATCTATCTTCATCAACTACTGGGACTGTGAGCAGAAGTCAATGTCTTAGCCATTTCCAAAGGCTCACTGTTGGTGGCTGGGATGTAAAACCTACTTTCTCTAGCTATAAACTGGTTTTGGTCCAGCTTCCTCCCAGTTCTTATTTTCTGCTCCATGCGTCTCCCACCAGCTTTTCTATAGCTAGACATTTTAAGGGAATTACAGTCAAAAACACTCTTCAGCATCTGAAGAACTGTTTGATTTTGATTTTTCTTTTTTTTCCTTGTCTGTCTCATTTTTTGCCCAGCAGACATTTAACTTCTGTGTGCTGAGCTCCAACATGCTTTTTGAAACTCTTCCTTTTTTCTTTTTCCAGCTCTCCCTTTTGGGCTGGTAGTAGGAAAACAGAGAGCAAACCACTAACATTATGTCCACAATGACTCCTCAAAGTCTTGGAAGGGTAGGGAGCAGGTTGGCAGAGTATTTCCTCGCTTCAGCAGAAAACAAGTTAGATTGGGAATTCTGCAGGTTTTTTACAATATGACCATTGCTAATCAGGTCTGATTATTCATGCTAGAAGCTGCAGCACAAACAGTTTTTTGACTCTTTTTGATGTTCATATTCTCTGCCTTTTAAAAATAAACCCATACATTGGCAGTAGCACAGTGCAGCTGGTTGTATGGGATCCTGTGCTGGACAATACCAGCATCACATTGCCAAAAGTAATGTATGAGCACAGACACAGCTTTTGGGTGAAAGTTGTCCCCATTCAGTGAAGCCAGCTGTTTGCAAATACCAATCACACAGCATCTGCTTTATAAGTATAAAGGATTTAATTTGGTACCAAAGGTCACTGATAAAGCTGGAAGGGATATTTCTGGTTAAACCTTCTTCCAATTGAATCCATTCCATTGGGAGCCTCTTCATAAACAGGAATCATTCTTCAATATGGTTAAATGCACTTCATCAGAGTTTGGCCTTTTGCTTAATTTACTTTGTGCAAATGGCCAATTTGAATGACTAATTTGAACTGTGTCTTCTATGTGATGACTTAGTCTTGTGTGAGTGAGTGAGGGGCACTGTGTAGTCAGTGTGGCAATGGAAAAATGACTGTCTAACTTGCTTGAAATTCATAATTCAGAAGAGTTCTGGGCTTTTAACAAGACAAATGAGAAGTCAACAACGGTCTAGAAATTGAAAACATATTTCTTACACCTTCATAAATACTCAGAGGAGCAAACCCAGCACAATTAGTAACCCAGCAACCTAGTAACAGCATAAGCTGCCACTGAACATCTGGACAAGAACCAAGTTCACCTAATTCATCTCCCCCAGTACATTTCTGGGGTAGCTTTCTTCAGTACATTTGACGAGACAACAGAGAAAAACTTATAGGTCTAAATAAGAAACACATACAGAAGAACATTCCTGGTTAACTACACCTTATTTTGCAAGTCTCCACAGCTGGAAGTCACTTCAGCAGTGAGCATAGAAATACTGGTGCTCACAATACTTTCACCACAGTGAAATCCTGATGTGTTGACAGACTGAATAATAAGAATTGACACAAGGGAACTTCTAATAATAGCATGTATGAAGTAATGATTTAGTTCTACTCAGAATTAAGTTAGTGAATGTAAAAAAAATGCAGCAAAACTATAACTCTATATAAAACTCTATATTGCTATGGGAAAAATATTTTCTCATTCAGCTCTAATTATTATCCTCAACCCATTTGTTCCCTATTAACAACCTGTAACAACAAGAAGAAACCTACTGTTATTAGATGATAGCACTTGTAATATTTTTGTTGAGTCGCCTCAGGGTGCCCTCACAACTTGGGTACAAGTGTATGTGATTTACAGAGCTCTGCAGAGGCACAGGCAGCCTCAGCCTGAGCAGCCTCAGCTCCACCAGGCAGCAGTGACAGTGAAGAAGAAAGTTAAAAAAACACCTTTGGTTTCTTTTCTCTTCCAGCAGTAAATCTGTTAACTGACTTAAGAGCTCCTGCTTATTAATGAGCTGTGGAAAGCCAAGTGGCTCAATTCCCTTAAAATCCTGGCAGACTGTAGGAATATTTGGCTCCTGCCAGGTCCTGTGGGCACTTGGAGGATGGTCCACTCAATCCATCACAACAAACTGCCTTTCCTATAACTGACCAACTTTCTGTCTACAAGATCCCTACCCTGTGCTTGATGCTGCAGGAGCTACAGTACTGTCACCAGTCCAGCACCACGGTTCCATTGCAGGAGAAAAATGCACCTGTCTGTGACTGCAGAAGCCATGATAAGGTTCTAGGACTGCCAACCAGCTCCAAATATCTCAAATATACAAAACCTAGAGAAAAACTCAGCAAAACGATACGCTGACCATGTTGAAATCTGTTGAAATTTAGGTTTGCAAATTGAGTGTAGCATACAATTCTGACCAAACCTTTTAGAGGCTGGAATTGAACTTTAAAAACCCAAAATTAATTAATGTTATACCTTAGAAAGAGAAGTATTCAGCCTGTATTATCTACTATAAAGGAACAAATCAGCACCAGAATGGATTTGGGGTGAGTGCTGGTATAAAGCTGTACATAAGCAGTCATTAGCTCCTGCTTTTATGTATGTCTGCTACAGAAAATATTATCTTGGTATGATATGGTGACACCCACTGTCAGGGAAAAGGAGAAAACATAAGAATAAAGTGTGTGCTTTGAAGAAATCACCTAATGATAGTCCTGAGCCAAAAAGCACTTTCTGCACTGTGAGGCATGTCAACAGAACACAACATAAAGCTGTGCAAACAGCCACGATGGTTCTGGTATGAAAAGCAGTGTGACTGCACATAGGCAGCAGCCAGCCTGAGCCAATTTAAATTAGCCTGGCCATGTAACTGCACAGAGAGACATTACTGTCCTGTAGTCAAGCTAAGTGGGAGCAAATTCCATGCTTTGGTTTGTATCCTAGTGGTGCAGAAAATTCAGTATTTGTGTTGGTGTTCAACTGTTTTGAAAAGCTATTTTTTAATTCAAAGATCTGTTTATACGAAAGTTATCCTGTGTTGCTACAATCACTTGTCAGCCTTTAATCATGCCATTAACTCTTTGAAGCACAGGTTTGCTGCACTCCAACTCCCACTTTGTAGCAAATACTGTCTAATCTGCACTCGATATTAATGTCAAAACCTTAAGACGAATTTCCTTTTTTCTTAATGCTTGTCGATTTTCTTTAATACAGATCCACCACAGATGAATAATGTCATGCCAACATCTCCCCTCCTTCCTCAAATGGCACATCAACATTCATATCCCAGCCTGGGACAGATCACAAACCCATATGAGCAACAGCCCCCAGGCAAAGAACTTAACAAGTACGCCTCTCTCAAGGCAGTCGGTAAGTAAGCGACGCGACGCATGACTTCTCCTTTAGATCAGTGTGTTGCATTTGCTGTTAGCAGCTGACACTCTACTTCAAAGTTAAAAACAAAGTCTTGCTCATCTGGATACTTCATGGTAGAATTTCATAGAGAATATCGCATGGGAGAATTTAATATAGTATATCATGTTAGTTGGAAATGTCATGAAAATTAAAGGGGGACTAAAATTGGTGAGAAGAAAATGACATGCCAGAACTGGTGATCATATGCATGGGTGCTCATATATGCATACAAAACCACACCATGCCCACTGCAAACCAATTTTCCAATTTTAGCAACTTTCACCTGTGTTGTACTTTCCATACCTATCTGCAGAAATGAGAGAGAAAAATATCAGATATGCTTCAAACTTGATGCATATAATTTAGACACCTGCTAAATACTTCCAAAAAGAGAAGGCACATTTCCTGCAGGATGTACTTTAGTAGGTCACTGGAGGAACATTCTGAGGTCTTATGATTTCAAACAATTAGTGCATGATAAAGCTCCTAATCAAGGTCCCAGAGGTGTCTATTTTCTGTGACTGATTAGTATTATTTTAAGCAAATGGGAGAAAATCCTCAAAGAAACAGTCATGGGGAAGGAAAAAGACAATAGTAGGTAAAGAATTCTATATAATTTCATACTGGATGTGTTAGTTGATATAGTTTTCAGGGGCTGGAAACACCTGCTGCACCTTTACCACCTTAGATTTCAGGCCCCTTCTAGACAATAATACATAAGGAACTGGGGGGTCTATTCATAGCATCACACTAACCCTTGCTTAGCTTACACATATGGATGTTAACATCATTTCCCCATAAATTTAGAGCAATGTCACACTGCCTATTTCCAGACAGAGATATTTATCTCAGAAAAACAGCAGAACAGCTAAGAACATTGTAACTTACCAATCTAGTTTTCATCATACCAGAAAAACTTTTCATGACAGAGTGGCATCCCTTTATCAGCACTTCAGGACAGCAGACCTCTAACAAAATATAAACCAAGTCCCATCTCAAAGAGTTTAGTTTTGCTTGTTGATTTTGTTTCTTAGAAGTGGCATTTAAAAATCTGTTTATACACATAAGGGTTAATAGCTTACTGCTAAATTATGAATACTGAGTAGCTTCACAATTCCTTCTTCAAAAGGTGATACTGTGTAATGATATGGTGATTATCACAGATTTATGCACTGATATCAGGCTTCTCTTTCAGATGTCAATTTAGGTCAAGCCAATCATCAAAGCTAAAAGGTACTTAAGCATAGTAAAATGGAAGATGACACACTCTAAGAACTCCTCTCATCTGCCCAAGAGCCACTGAATGTACCTATTTTAAAAAAAATTATTAAATTAGAACTTAGATATTTCTTGTATGTCTGAGTACAGGTTTTTAAAACAGCTAGATTATAACCATACAGTTAAATCAACCTTGAAAGATTGTGCACTTCAGCTCCAGAAGTTGTATAATGCCTCTCAGAATCTTAAACTAAATTAAACATAACTTTCAGGGACATTTTCTTCCAGGAGGATTGCACTATCTTCCCATGCTCTTCCCCTATCCTTCCTATCCCCCTTCTCTTCTTTTGCCTCTGTAGATCCTACTGGTCTCAGAATACATCAGCCAAATTTTAGATGCAGAATTTTGACAAGTACAAAACTGCTGCATTGTTATCCAAACTTTCCAGCAGAAAACAATAGAGATTTTGAAAGTGCTGTACATCACACCTTCTATCTGGATGTATGGACCAGGAATTAAACACACTCAGTTTTTAACCATTTTCAGACTCTCAAGGCCATGATTCCCACCAAGAAGACCTCTTGAATACATGCCAAGATCACAAAGAGGTTTTTCCATGATCCAGCCAGGCCTAGGTCTGTGACCAGACTAATATCAAGCTATCCAGACTGCACATTGCAGAGTTCATCTTGGCTTTATGAGAGCTCTGAGGGGAAGTAGGAACTGGCCTATATCAAGCCCACCAACACAAATTTAACCTGACAACATCTTTTGAACAAACAGACATAGACTGAGTTCACCCTGACCTGGTCTTCATGTCACGGGGTGAAGGCAGTTTTCATCTGCTAACGTTCAGAGTTGCATTTACAGATCCCCTAGCAGGTTAATGAGTGTGTGTAGTCCATTTCCCTTTGCATTCATTGATAGTGGCTTGAGGGTGTATTCATTTGCCACAACAGAAATTTAATAAGGGCTCTGTTCTATATTTCTCCATGCATTTGAGGCAGACCATATTCATCTAAGTGGCCCTTACTCTGCATGATCCCATTGTTCAGGTGTAGTCCACTGTGCTTAACCCTATTCTTTAATGGGAGGTTGGGGGTGGAGGAAGAAATATTCCTATTGCTGTGTAGCAACTGTAGCTATAGTACATTAATATCACTCATCATAATGTGGCCATAAGTGGTAAGAAGTTTAGATAACTGAAAAAATGAAGCTTTACCAGAGGCAATATTAAATTAACTTCTACACAGCTGCTTTCTTCTGAAGTACAGATGTCCTAAAAATTTGGCTAATTTTAGAAGTGAGCTACTCATTCCTCAGTGAGTGGCTGCTGTGAAAATTCAGTTCATGGAAAAGCAGCAAGTCACAGGAATCTCTGTTTTGATCATGTTCAGGACCTCCAATAAATTCAGTGAAGATTCAAGTGCTTGTGAAAGAAAGAGACAGCAGAGCCCTTGCTAATAATTTGCACTGTATTACTGAATAAGAATGACCCATACTTTGGTAGTGAGGCCAAGCTGATCCCTAGGAAGCTACTTTAAAGCTACACCCTAGACTCCAACTGATGGAGCTTAGCAGAGTGCAGTTTGAAGCTGGACTGTTCATGCATGTATGCAATGCAATGTGTGCACTGCAGAGTGATTCAGCACAACAAGGGAGAAGAGAGTTGAGAAGGCCAATGTGGATGTATTTTATTTTAAAAGCTAAATATTTTTATGTGGACGAGTTCAAACTGCACAGCCAAACCCTTACAGGCTCAATAAATGTTCTCTGCATTTCTTGCTAGGAATGTCTTTATTTGTTGCAGCCTTCAGAATTCCTTAAGTACTGATCATGACTGCTGACCAAATTCACCTTTCCCCTTTACTGTCTTCTGGCATTTACATCTCTGAATGATGTGAGGACATTCTGTGCCTCTTTTATACTCTCACATGAGTGCTTGGAGTACAAGGTAATAGTGAGTTGAGATCTGCTTACCGTTTTCCTCACTGCACTAGAATTTTACTCTTCTTCTAGCCTGGCATGTACCACCACCAGGGAATAAACAGCAGAATCTAGAGGACTCTTTGGACATGAGACAGGGCAACACACACATCCTGAATGAATAGATAAGAAATCTATCTCTTTGCACCCCTAGTCTATCTGGCTGACTAACCTGGCTTACTGAAAGATGCACTTTGTTCATCCATTATCTTCCCATTTTCAAGCCACACAATCTTTTCCAACAGTGTCAAATTTTTCCTACCAAAGAATGTGAGAGACTCTCTGAGGAAAAAGGGTTAACAAGCTCCAAGACTAGTCCCAGCAGAAGTGGTCACTGAATATTGTGTGGCAATGAAACACTCAGTGCTTAGATAGTTCAATTCTTTGGTCACCTGAGACGACATAATCCTGGTTTCCTTCAGGGCTTTTGCAGTTTTTGATTATTTATGGGAAAAGTGCAGAAAGAGGTTTTTCTGCATAAATTATTCTTATTTCCAGTTCATCAACCATGTTTTTACTCCATGCTTAAATGGTTATTGCTCACTTAAGCAATACTGACATGCCTAAAGCTACAAGTGGATGGAGATCTTGTAGCTGAACACCTTCATGAAATTCAAGTCCCAGGACATACAAAGGTAGCTCATCACAAGTTTTTATGCACATCATTTGGACATTCATTGGGAAAGCATGAACAACCCAACTTCAAATTCCACTCTGCTAAGCTGTAAGACTTGTGGTCCATCCTGTTGCTTCATAAGAGTTTCCTAGGTCTCAAAATGCCCTTCCTAGCCTGAGGTATTAGTTATATTGATTCAGTCATACTGTTCTTCCTGGCTCAGGAATGGTTTATTCTCCTCCCCAAGTTTTGGGGAGTGCAAAGTCACTAAATTCCTGCAGAGCTTCTTAAAGAAATTCAAAAATACCCCAAACCAAACTTCTAAATCCCTTCAAGAGTAGGAAAATGATCACTCAGCTACTGGAGAAGTGCACAGACATACAAGTAAGAACTGAGAATACAAGTATTCCTATAGTTTAACATGATCCTATATTTCTTTCATAACTTTCTTCTTTCTCTCACACACACAAACCTTTGAGGAACTCACTGGACATAACTTTGCAAAAAAAAAAAAAAAAAAAAAAAAAGAGATAAAAGTCCAATGCACAGAATTCCTCCTTGAAACACAGGCTCAGAAAGCTTTCTGTGATGCTGGGATTTGTTAGTCTCCTGTGGGATTCAATCAGATCTAATTGATTGGATATAGTGAAGCTCGAAGGAGGATATAATTGGCAGCAAACCCACCATCACAACTCTGAGTCTACAGCTCCCAGCATTTCTTGAAGCTGCACAATTCTTTGATCCCAAAGGAAACATGAGACAGTGCTTCAGCTCTGCTTGCAGCTGCAAAACTGCAGTGTGAGATTCTGCAAATATGACAGTCAAAGAATAAATATTTCCTTGTTAGGTCACTGTAGAAAATATTGTGGCCACAAGTGTGCCAATGCACAAGGCAGCTTCCTCAGAAAGGTGAAGCATGTGAGAAAACTGACCCAATTTGTGTGTTCTCTACACACACAGGAGGATCCAAAGGGGAAGATCACCATAAGGTTAACTCTGGGGTGTTATCTTTGACCCATCCTCCTGTCTGATGGAAAGTTTGTTGCTACCTTCTTGCAAAATTCAGATCTACAATTTCTACAGAAAAGACTGTAACTCTATGCTGCTACAAGCTATGTCTTTCGAGTAAAGAAGTGACTTAACAACAACCTCTTAAGAATTCGAGTCCTATCTCACCACAAGACGAGATACTGTACCACTCCCAACAGTTCATTGTGCTCTGGGCTGCAAAGAAACATTGTATTTGGAAAAATGGAAACACAACATGCATGCCCATGCATCCACAGAATCAACCAGGTAGGAAAAGACCTCAAGGATCATCGAGTCCAACCCTACCGTGGTTACTAGACCATGGCACTAAGTGTCACATCCAGGCTCGTCTCGAAAACCTCCAGGGATGGTGAATCCACCACCTCCCTGGGCAGCACATTCCAATGCCTGAGCACTCTCTCTGTAAAACATCTCTTCCTAATATCCAACCTAACCCTCCCCTGGCAGAGCTTGAGTCTGTGCCCTCTTGTCCTGCTGCTGGTTGCCTGGGAGAAGAGACCAACCCCCACCTGACTCCAACCTCCTGTCAGGGAGTTGTAGAGGGTGATAAGGGATTGATACAATCCACTTGTCTAAAAGGTAGAACTAACAGAAGTATTGGACACACTATGTTTGTATTCATTTGCTTTCCTATACCAACCACACTGTTACACTGGAGGTAAATATTCACATTTCTTTGGAAGGCTTAAAAGGGATTTTTGCTTTCATTTCAAAGAGTAAAGGAATTTTTTAGCTACTACTTCCATAAGCAGTTACACAAAGATGGATCAAAAAAAACTGGGGACATGAGAGTAGCTCTCTAGATTTAACACCATGGAAAACTGACAGGGAAGTACAGATTAATGCATCATTTGTAATACCCAGAGGGTGATTCAGCTAATGATTTCATATAGCAAGAGGTATGTTCAGTGTCATGAATAATGCTAGACTAGGCAATCTGCCCAATTCAGTGCTGGAACTACAGGTCTGTCTCAAGGAAGTATGACATAAAAGCTTGGGATCCTTTTATTATGATTGTTTACTTTACCCTGTGTGGCTGGAGAATTCGAAGCTTTTAAGTGTTCATTTGTTAAGGAAGTCTTTCGTATTTTAATCCTTGCTTCTCCTCCAGGCACAGGAGCAAAGCCAAGCAGCACTCAGCAGCAAAGCTCACTGTTCCAATCCCCTGTTAGCACTGTTCCCTCAGCTCTCCCACTTCCCAACTAGATGAAGTGCAGCATCACTTGTTTCACCCATATCTTCTGCTAAGACCCACCAAACTCCACATCCTGGCCAGTGTGTGCAGATGAAATTCTGACCTTTTCTCACTTCAACTAGATCATCTAATTGTTTCCTCTGCTATTTACATTATTGTTTCTGATACCTGCAGGCACTCTGGCATAGGTAAATAACTGTTAGCATTGCTGACATTCTTTTTCAGTCTTTTAAAACCCAACATTTTACTGTAAAATCTACAGGGGGATATTCTTTCTGAGGCTGGGGATTTGTGCTGTGGGGATTCAGACATCCAAGCAGCCACTGCCCAAGCCATCCAGTAGAAAACAGATGGAGCTGTTGAAAGGTAACTTTGGGGGTACATTGGTCTTGGCAGAAGTGACATTTAGGCTGCTGCAAAAAAACTGCAAACAGTCCTTCTTTTAGAAGAAGCAGTTTTAATACCAGAAGAAGATTCTCTTATACACTGCCATCTATGTTGTCTCATTTTTTAAGACTTCAGCATCACATTGAACTTATGAAAGAAAGGAAATCTGACCTTCAGCTCCATTTAGTCCAGGTTTATCTCAGGATTCTCTTTGTTTTCTGGGTTGGACTCACAGCTAGTGAATTTGTTAGGTCTGAATTTGGTCCACGACCTGGTTTTCTGGTGGCTGAAAAATATTTATACGAATGCACTAAATTCTTATTCTTATTTCTCACAACAAAATAGCAAATTTAAATCTGTGCATCCCAAGTCTTGATATTCTTCCCACCCATTCTCCCTACAGCAGAGAAACAGCCATTTTTTCTTGTTACCAGCATGCATTTTAAAACAGTGAAAATTAAATCATCACCAGGAGTTCATAGAAGTTCAGCTTATAAACACCATTCCACAATCCATCAGTTATATGCCATAGAGAACTCACACCCTTCCACTAAAAATTAGGTTGTCTGGAAACTAGTTGATTTTAAAAAACCTTAATAAATGATAAATCATCAAAATTAAACAAAAAGTAATTTTCTCCTTTTTATAACACGCAATGGAGAGATCTGAAATAACAGTAACATGAGCCCAGCTGACCACTAGAGAATGAGTCTTTCAAAACTACAGTGTTCAGAGATAATAACTTACAGGAACCAGGTTTATTTCCATCTATTGAGATCAGTGACAGCCACAGGAAGAAAACAAGTAAATCTAAATCAAGCATGGGTTATCCCAACCTATTTCTATGAAACGCTGATGAATTATGCAAGAGATTTTTTTAACAGATTAAGTGATGTGAAGACATGAGTGAGTGAAACTTTATGCTTAGGCAATAAAAATGAGCCAACAAAAAACTAGGCTCAGCTCACACAAAGACAAAGTCTAACTATGTTAAGCATTTTTCACTTGCATCGCTCCATAAACATCTTTCTCGGTTTTATTCTGCAATATAAACACCCATCTATGCATAAACACACTTCTCATTCTGCAATGCAAATTTTTTATCAATTATTTAAGCATAGAGATTGATGGCAAAGGTATGAAAACAATTGTGAAGACTTGCAGATAAATAGCCACACTGCAGGATCCCAGCTGAAGTGGAGATTTCATCTGAACAGTGACTTTTACAGTCCCCACCATGGAGCCTACACATTGCACTGGTTGTTCTGAACATACTCCACTCATTTTTTCCCTCCAGACTATTAGCTTTGTAGTAATATATGGCAATATAAGTTTCAGACACGTGCTCAACATGTGATACCCTGCAAGAGGTTTTCAGAGGTGCCAAATGACCAAAATTTCTAACTTTACTGGTGACAGAAACCTGCTCAGAGCTGTTTGTCAAAAAATCAACAGAGATTGTGAGAATCTGTCTGGTTTTAAGTACCTGCTGTGCTTAGAAAGTGTTCTAAATTCAACACATGGAAGTAAAGTTCTAAACAATTTCAAAAAGTTAACTTTGAAAGACTTCTGGGGAAAAAAGTCTTGTAGTTAAATTACAAGTTACTCTAACCAAGGACTTTTATTTATTGAGTAGTCTTTTACACTGAAGACATTCAAATAAAGAAGCAGGTTATAATGATTGATGCAGGGTGTTTTCTTTTTAAAACTCCAAAGGTGAAAATGAAAATTAGCTTTGTAAGGAAAGGCTTTGATGTAAATTTTTCCAAGAACTGACCAAAGAATAACAGAATGAAGCCTGAGAATACAATTCTGAAATCCCACTACAGTCAATATGTTTAATTTAGGAATTTTGGGGTTGAGAAGCAAACTGAGTGAGAAACAGACTTAAATTCCTATGCTCATATTTTATTGCCCATAGTTCTACTGGGTTATTTTATTTAATCTATATTGGGGCTATTTTTAGATGAAAATACCATTTCAAGTACATCTGAATCTGCCTCCATGTGAACAACAGAGCTTTAAACTATTCCATTCAAGTCTGTTGCATTTACAATGTTTGGGATGGGAACATTGAGGTTTACCCTGGTAATTTGCAGCAGTCATGAAGATTACTTTGGCACAAGCCAAGTTTACTTGAGTAAACAAATAATACTTTTGTTTTGGTTCTAACCAAATTCAAAAATGCAAAAGGTCTAATATTTTTCAATTTTGTGTGTGGATATATGTCAACAGCAGAGTGTGATGTTCTACAGAATTACCCATGAACATCACTGAAGACTAGTAAGAGAATTGATAGGAATGAATCCCTTATTAACAATATAAATAGCAGCAGTTATCTGTCTGCTTTTTTGATTCTGCAAAGGGGTTCTAAAGACAGCAAATATGTTTGAAAGAAATGACACAGATAAAAGTCACAGAGACCACTGCTTTACTCCTACACATTTATACTGTAATAACAAAGGGCTTGAGGCACGGAGAGAGGCAGAGCAGTGACATGATTTGAAATGCACACAGCCAGTTAAATTTTGCCGAAGTCCATCCCTAATAGCTTTTTTGCAAAAGGGTAAGAGGAGCTGAAAAAAAAAAAGTCTGGTATGTAGTAGCTATGATAATACAGCATCCAAAAAAAAACCATCACCACAAAAATAGCAGTTGGTCCCATCCTAATGGCAACATTAAGCACAACAGGTAATTTTTATAGTGGGAATGTTTGCCAAACCTTCCAGGCTATGGAAGTTGCTACTGCACAGGAGAGGCACAACTGCAGCTGAGCTGCTGCTGCTCATTTTCACAAGAGCTGGTTCTGACTGCAATCCCTGAGAGAAGGGGCAGAGGTAGGAGCTGTGCACTCTGCTGGGGCAGAAGTGGAGTGTGTGTGCACTATGAAATATTCATTGCCATGAGCTCATTGCCAGTTCTGCCCGACCTGACTCAGACACAAACTCTTTCTGCCAAGGCTACTTGGAGAGTTCTGTTCAGAGCAGGGATCAGCTCTGCTTTGCCTTTGAGTTTGCCCAATCTGCATGAAAACCTTATGAAACTGATTTTGTTCTGACAGTGCAAGTTTGACAATCGCCAACAACACTATTTCTTTTCCCTTTGACACACATTTGTGGTTTGGAAACCTTTAGCAACTACACACAAGGCTTTAATAATACAAATGCCAGGGAGTCTAAAAGGTGGGAGGCAAGAAGAGAAGAAAAGGTAAAGAAGAATACCAGAACTGAATGTGTACAAGTACAGCTGTGGAATTGCTTTTATTTTTTCTCCTGGCAAAAATAATAGAAAAATATAAATTTCTATTAGGAGCAACTTATGCCACAACTATTTGGGAAAGAAAAAAAAATCATCAACTTCAATCCAGAACAATTGCTAAAAATTCATTAAAATCATGGCAGTTAAGAAGCAGATGAAATAAAAATAAATTATGCAAAAAATAGCTATCACCTCATTGGGACTTTTTTCATTAACCAGTACAATTCAAAAAGCCTTTAGGCCTACTTCATATTCAGAAATAACAGTGTAAATCTAGTGTGATGGCAGCTGAAAGACAGAAAAATGCAAGTTTATTTCAGCACTAAAAACACATCTTAATTATGCATTCAGAGACCTGAATTGGGTCTTCTGTGTTCTCATGCAGTTTTCTATGCCATCACAACCAGCATTTGTAGCTGATTTGTAGCTGGTTCAGACACATGTTTGAGTTATAACCAGCAGTATACTAAAAGAAACAAAAGCATCTAATAAAAAGTATTAAAACTGGAAATGAAATTCAGCACAGAAGAATGCCAACAGCGATGTGTGAAAAAAAAAATTAAATTGGGTTCGTGCTAAGAACAGTTATTACAAATAAATGTGGTCAGGAATCTAACAGCTTTTTCAGTCAACGTTAAATAAAATAAATTGACACCTTAAGGAAAACCAGACATGCATTTTTAGATGCTAGTCACATTGTACAAGACTGTGAACAATTTTTCTGCTGTGACCCACATACTCCTGAGTGTGCAGCCTGCCAGGACAGTCCACCTGGCCTGTGGTCCAGTCCCAGGAGCAAAGCACATTGCTGTGTGCACAGTGCTGGAATCACTCTGACTGCAGGAGCAGGACCTGTTATTGCACATGACTGCACAGTTTCTCTGCAAATGTAGAAAAAAGTACTGGTCCTGGAATTGTGAGGAAACTCTGCCCTTAAACAAACTCAAGGTCCAAACCAACCGAAAAGGCTGCAAACAATTTTGTTTTATTGTTGATGTATGAAAGCTTTCCTGTAAACTTTTGACAAAATCAGATTTAACCTAACTGATTTGCTTGAGAAGCATTAAAACCCACCCAGTGAAAAAGCAAGCAAGATTACTGAAGGAAGAAGTGGAAGAAGCCTTTTAAGCAAATCTCCTAAGTGTTAACCTCTTTGGCTTTGGACAGCATTTTAGAAAGCAAGCCAAACCCTCCTTTCCTATAATCAGTTTATGCTCTAGTCATGCTTTATTCAGAAGTTAAGCATGACAGCATGACTGCTTAGATACTTTCTATTTCAAAAGGCAAGTTTTCCTACCATATATAAGGTTTCCAGAAAAAAAATTAAACTGATAAATATGCTTAAATGAGATAAAATGAAATAAATATTTAACAGCAAAACTTTTCATATTTATTCGTCATTGTAGATGCCACGAAAGCTATGAGCTTAGAGGCCTTTAGGAAAAAAAATAATGAAAAAACAGATTTACAGTTACAGGACAGCCACTGGCTGCATTTTCAATGAAAGTCAGAGATTTGAATATATAATTCTCTTAGACTTCTTTTACAATTTCATCCCTTGGACGAAGAATAGAACTGGCAGATTTATTTCCTTCTCCAGTTTATCATTCATTGCACGACACTGAACCAGCAGTTTAGCATGTTGATGCTTGAATTCAAAATGTTAAATCACTCAAGGATACAACAAAGTAGTGTGATTGTTGTCTATCTGCATGCAACAGATTGCAGGATTCCTGAAAACATTTACAATTTTGATGTTAATTTAACATGATGTAGCCACCATTTTTTTTCCCAGGTTGACAGAACCTATTGATTTCGGTTAGTCAGAAATGCTCTTTTTTTTCTTATACCTGTTAGATTCAAGTATTCTGCATGCCACTGGTCTCTATGTTAGGCAGAATGTGTGTGTGTGTCTGAAGTGTTTTGATCAAAAGCAAATCACAATATCACTGCAGCACTTTGCAAAATTGAATCATAAATATTGCAATTTAATACTATGTAAATCAATGCAGTCAAGTATACAAAACCCAACTGGAAAAATCTGTTTTACATGTCCAAGGAGAAACCTGCCTAAACTTACACAGTAAATAAACATTGGGAAAAAGAAAAATTAAAAAAAAATAGACTTTGCAGTGCTGTGTTTTTTGGCACAGTGTCAGAAGAAAGGTCTTTGCTCACAGACATGTGGCTACTCTTGTATTCCAGGGAAAGGTAACCCTGTGTATGAGGAGCCACACATGATGTCTGATGCCTGAGGAGTTAATCAAAATCTGTCTCAGTATTGCCAGCCAAGCAGCAGACTTCACTGCAGTGGTTAAAGAGAACATTGCTGAGACTGGAGGCTTTACTTACCAAGTCTAATTACATTCCTATTCCAAACCATCCCTAATGCATTTCAAACCCCAGAAACTTTCTGGCCTCTTCAGCCTTTCAGAAACTGTCATGAAAGTAATCGATAGAAGAGAAGAAATTGTTAGGGCCTACGTATTTATCTTTCATCATGTCTCATATCTTGAAAGAATTTTATTTCACTGGGAAAACAAATGTAGTCTTGTGTCTGGAGGTGGACAAGCTCTTTTCAAACAAGGTCTGCAGAAGAAAAGGTGGATATGGTCTGTGTTTTCATGCTTGGTCTGTCTCCAGATCACTGTAACAAATGAGTAAAAGATGAAAAGATAAAGGAGGCCAGGAGAGGGATAACACAGAGCCACAAAATGTAGGTCTACAAAATTTATGAAAGTAATTTATGGGTGGTTCCATGCATTATGTATTTTTCTTTACCTCTCTCAGGAATAGGGAATAAAAATCATGAGAAAGAATCCACAGATGTCAAATACTGTCTTCCTTTTTAGGATGTTTTAAATAAATGCAAACTGCTGTTAGAACTTTTGGGGGAAGAAAGGCAAATATTTCAGCAAATATATGACAGAAATCAATGCATTGCAGGCCACAGGTTGAAATCTGAATTTTCAGAACACAATACAAGAATGAAAAAGGAGGGTCACAAAAATCATTTGAAATGGTCTTTGCCATTTTTTAGAATTTAGTATGGTATAAAATTGCCCCACCTTGTACACAGACACCCCAGTGCCTATGAGAACAGCTAGTGACCAACCATGAAGTAGCTACTTTCCTTCCTCTTGGCCACAGAAAGATCCATCATTACTCACTGCTGGGATTATACAGACAGAATCATGTCTACCTGAAACATCTACATGTATTCCATTTTCCTGCAGAATTCAAGTTAAGCAAAGCAAATTCTTCTATGCTCCATGATGCTTGGTGAACCCATTAATTCATAAGGCAGGTCATCAGTTATTTGTTTCACTGTATGGAACACACTTTTCCATGATTTTATTGGATCCATACCTGAGGGCAGCTAATATGAATTCTGTCTGTGCTAGTTTTTGTCCCTCACCCAAGAATAAACTTGTGCTAATGTACAAATGATACTGCTTTGATTTTCAGATGAAATCCTGCAAGAGCTCTGACACAGAGTTGGTTTATATCTTGGAAGCCTTTGAACATATTGTCTTAAATGCCAGCTTGGAAAGGCAAATGAATAAGCAATCACACATTCAGAGAGGATCAACACCACCACCAAAGGCAGCATCCCAATATTCCCCTGGGCAAAATCCTCATGTTGTCTTTAAGACAGGATTCATCACCCTTTGTTCTTTCTTTGACTTTTCACTTTGATTACTTAGAGAAATATAAGGTTCCTATAGCTTCGGGTAACTACACCAGTGTCTCAGCAAACTCATGGCTGTAGAAGCAAAGCTTTGTTAAAAACTGGTAAATATTACATATGGATAGTCTTGCTGTTACACAGAAAACACCCACAAACAGGCAGTCAGTGTATTTTAGCTGTTATCTGATGTGTCATTGAGGCATTTTCACTGCTATCCTGTCCCCCTGCACTCTCCGTTGGCTTGTTTTCTGCATCTCTAGCCCTAAATTGGAAACACAGTCTCTTTGTGGCTAGAATAAAGCTCTGCCTTTCACAAAGTAGTTCTTAAAATATGTTCAGATAACAAACAAGTCTGTGAAACATCTACTGAGAGACAGTGTTCCCTATGTATTTTTGTGTCTCCAGGCTGTGACTGTAAGCTCTCAAGGAAGTTTGTGTTTGCTCTGGTTTTTTAATGTCTTTAGAGCTTTTAGAAGGGTTCACTCCTTTGTGGATTCTCTTCTCTCACTTCAGAGGTTTCTTCCCAATTCTAGGGGGCTACTTTCACAAAAGCTGTAGGACAGAATTGTCTTTCAGAATTCTATAGCTCTCCTATAGCTGTAAGAATTGGTGCAAGAATTCAGAACTCACAAAGATAAGATCATTGTCATGGAGGAAAAGGATAAAAAGATCTGCAATATTTTACAAAAAGAAAGTGTTACACAATGGCAATGCATGTCCACATGACTCTATGCCACAAGTGGCTACATAGTGACCTTGGACACTACTTAAGTTGGGGAACAGAATAACATTACATAGCTTTAGGGCCATGTCACAGCACAGATAATGCACACTCAAATAAGCACACTGAGAAATTCTGGCCCTATGATAGCCACAAGGATTTTTGTCACCAATATTCAAGAAAACATGTTTGCATCCATGGCATTTAGTCTTTAAGAGACTAAATACCATGGTTTACATGCTTTTGTTATATAACTGTGGCTTATGAAGAAATATATGAAAATTCCAAGTTTGGTCATGGCCAATTACCAATCAGAAAAGAACAAGGCTTGTGCCTGTTCATGACAGATTTAGGCAGAAACATCAAACTTGAATCAAAACATACCATGTAAAGCCCATTTCTTTCTGGTCACTTCATCTAAATGAGCTAAAGTCACTGAAGTTTTCCTAGGTATTTCCATGATATTGCTATCCCAAGCAGCTTGGTAGCCATCTCCTTTCAAAATTAAAAATCAAGGAATAAGGCAAGGGTCCCAATCTGAGACATTTGACACCAGTACTCGCAAAGGAGAGATCAAAGAAAGTTTTGGTCACTCTCCCTAAGGCATTGCTGGATTCAGATAAGAGTGAGGAGTGGAGTAATCTGCCTTTTAGGTCATAAGCTCATGAATGTACATCTGCTCCAGTGGAGTAGGACTTAAATCTACATTCCCTACCCAGCAAGATGCATCCCAGATTCTGCTAGGATGATCCCTACACAGATAAACATGCTGTGGAACAGAAGAAAATTCAAGATTTATTAGCCTCAAAAGACAAAGGAACAGAAAGCATCTCTACAGCACAATAGTTAAGGTACTCAGCTGGGAGGGAGAGTCCTGCTTTTGATCCTTAAGCTGTTTCTGTTTTTTTTTCTGTTCTTCATTTCATGAACAGCAGGAACAAATGCCCAAGTTCTCCCTCCTCCCATGCACACACTAAGTTGGAAAAAAATCTTATTTCAACATTTTTTCCAGATGAACAGCTACAATAGTAACTAAATTTATGGGTGCATTATCTTAAAGAAGTAAAAACCTTACAGAGGTATTGAAACAAAACATTAGCTACCAAGAGGAAGGAACACAAATAATAATGCTGAGAATTAAAGCCCTTCTTCTTCTATTGTTTATTTGGTATTTTTGCAATTCTAATCTTTATCCTGCTGGCAAACACAACAGTGACATCTTTAAATCCTGTTTTACTGATTGATACACAGAAGCCAGTGCAAAGGGCTGTGTGCATCACAAAGAAAAGGGATTCTATTCCTTGACACCAAAATCTCAGTACAGTCTACAAATAGCCATTCAACTCCTTAACACAACTACCTCCCCTCCAATGTGCTAACAGCTCATTTTACAGCAGGTGAACCCAAGGCAGAGGGAAGTTGAGCCATGTACCTAAGGTCACATAATAAAATCTCTCCTCCAGCTCCAAAATGTCTCTTTGAGTGTGTAAAGGCCACAAAATACTTATCGAGTGTTTTTAAGAGGAAAAACAAACTCCCTAAGATTTGCAGTTGATTTTTAAAGTACTTGGCATCAGGATACTATTAATACACTTTTCTTGGTAAAACATTTGTTACAAAACCATGCTCAGTATTCCTCTTCTGAATCTTTACTGCTTTGAAAATGAGAAGTAAAAAAACCTATTTCTGCACTGTAGTAGCATCAGGTCACACAGGGGCACAGCACACTGCTATGATAGAACCTGTGAGGTAGCATGGAAGAATAAGTACTGCTTTAATACTTGCCAAAAGCCTCTTTTAGCAACTGAACCATTCAGTTTTATCAGTGCTGTTTGGGCTACAATGGTTTTTACCTCCACCCACTTCTGGTACATGTGCCTGCTCAAAGAAAACAGTTTCGTGAGGTTAAAACATTAGCCAAAGTTTGGCTTTCTCTGTTAGCATTGAACTCCTAGACGTGTAAGAAAAGCTCAGGCATAGCCCTGCAAACCACTGTTTGATCAGGACAAACACAAACAGCAGCTCTCCCCCACTGGCACTGCCTCACACGACACATGGAACCAGCCATTCATCACCTGTTTGCCAGATTTCTGCTTGGCTCTGCTGATGAGGATTTACAGATCAAATCCTGCTTTGCTCTCTTTGAGCTCAGTTCCCAGACAGCAGTTGGAAAAAGTCCCTAGAAAGGGACTGGACTATGAGTTAAAGCAACTTTAATGTAACCATATTTACAGAATGAAGCATTTCACTTTCTGTGTGCTCTCTCATAAGAAACACAGAGCATTATTTTACATAACAACATGGCATAAACAAAAGCAAAATCAGTTTCAGGTGTGTCATAGGCACAGTCCTTGTGAGGCTGATTTCTTCCTCCCTTAACAGTGGAGTGTTCTTCAGATACAGCAGTAATACAATTTACTCTTTTGTGAGGACATCAGTCTTGATGTGATTGGAGATCTGAGTAACATATCCCATATCTGACAGAATTCAGAGACCAAGTCCTATTGCTGGCAGTGGGAAAAGTGTAAGAAAAAATTCAAGGAAACTGAGGAAGTAGCTTGAGCTTGTTTTGGCCCTTTTCACTCAGCCATACAAAAGAGAAAAATGGCACAAGAAATAAGGCAATGCAAAGATCTGGAAATTTTGGTCATTATTTACATAACCACATCACCTCTGTTATTTTTCTAAACAGAAGTCATTATTTACCTTGTAAGTGATTAAAGATCTTGGCTATGTAAGACAAATTGCTGCAGCATAACTAAGATAAAATTAAAAGTACAAACTTTCAAGTACACTCTATTCTTATGTGAGATCAGCTTAGCTTTTAATTTTTGACTGCAAATTAAACCAATTTAAACGTGAAACAGGCATACAAATGTATCTATATTAAAAGCTGGACATAATTAACTGTGCTGAATTTAAATTCTATAAGCTAGCATGACTTTTCATATATAGACAAGGTCCAAGTCACACAATATGGAAACTCACTCCCCTAACCAGCTTACTTGCAGTGCCTTTGATGTAAAAATTTATCAAAATAAATACTTGTGTGAATATTCACAATGCCTTTTCTGCAACCATTTTTCTCAATTATTGATAACAGCTTAATGAGAACTTAGCAATGTAAACGCATTTCCCTCTCATTTTTATTCAACTCAGATGTAGCTGTTCTGTAGCATTCAGTGAAGTTAAATTAAAAGGACAAGCCACATTTAGAACTGGAAACAGCTCCTGCAAGGAGAAATAGGTGCAACTTCTTGATTGTTCAGATTACAGATCTCTAAATGAAACAACTCCTCCAAAAATCAAAGCAGAACTTTGCAGGCTTTCCTTGTAACACTTTACAGGTCGAGCATCAATTGCACATCCTGGACTGAAATTAGAACAGCTCATTATCTGCATTCCATGATTTAAGGCAGAAGACACCTGTAGCTATAGAAAAGCAGTCACTCAATGATTCAAAATAGAAACAGATGAAGATGGGTAAAACACACAGAGCCTAATTTCAGAGCACAGACAAGAGCAATTTCAGTTCACTGAAGAGGAAACACCTCTTTAATGACAAAATGAAGGATTTAAGAGCAAAGTCCAGTTGCACAGTCATTATACCAAAAATGCCATGAGATGATAAATAGCAACTGCTTTTGATAATATTCCTCCCTGTTGAGGGGCCAGGACAAGGGAGAGGCAGAACTAAAGCCTCGTCTTGAAGATTAATCTGATGCTCCTGGGAATTTCCCCTCCTTGCATAAAGATCCAGTTCAGAACTAGACAGAAGGAGAAAATTCAAAGTGCAACAAAAGCCTCCTAGGAATACTGGGGAGTGAAAAAAAGAGGGAAGCTAAACAAAAAAAACAGCAGAGAGAATTAAAAATCTAGTCATGAAAGCAAGAGGAGCTGAGCTGTACAGACAGCTACATGTACAAGACTTCTGCAGAGAAGCCTTACATGGCATAGCTTCAAGGGAAAGGGATGGATCTAACCAGGGCACAGCAGAAGTCAAATCCAGGCTGACACAATCATACATTCAAGGCACACCACTGCTGATTAACACACCACTGTGCTAGCTGCTCTGCATATTTGGCACTATCTTAAATAACCATCTAGATTTTTGAAGGGGTAAATAAAACTCTTTACGTAAAAGGCAAGATCTTCAAAAATGAAATTCAGTTAAGCTTCCTTTAAACCCTTAAAACTCACTCTCAAAATCAAAATGAGTTGCTGGACTGCAGCAGAATGCCTTTAGCTTCCTGAGCATGGTTCATACTTTTAAGCAAGGCCAAATAAATGCCAGCAATAACAACAATCAAATTCAAGCAAAAGCATACACTAGAAGACACTTGCTTAGGAATCTCAGAGGACAAAATCCTGTTTTGAGAACTGCAATGCAGTGTTTGTTGGCAGGGCTGTTGCTGTATTTCTTGGTGGCAATGACCCCAGAAAATGATGTCAGAACCTGGAATTTAGGATTTTCATGGGCTGTAAAATCACAGGGTAAATACCCAACCTTCAACAACCTAAAGTATTTTCTGCCCCATAAAGCATTAGTGAACTTCCAACCATTTAGAACAACAGATCCCATTTTTAATTTTGCCCTAAGGTGTTACTCAACAAAAACAGGTCCACTTCATCACACATCATCAGACCTTACATCTGCCTTGGTTAAACATGGCACTTTGCATTTAAAGGGGTGTGCTCTCATACAACACTGCAACTCCAAGAAAGCCTGTGTGTTTCTGTGCTTCCTGTGCTATTTGAGATGAGCAGTGGTAAGATTCATACGACCTCTCCCCATAATGTAAATATCAGCACAACCTGAGTGCTTTGGGGCAGGGACAGTCTTTTGTTAAAAGGCAACATGGTTTTGTCTGCATATATGGAAAGCCTACATAATGGCACCAAAAATATGCTACAGGGAGGAAAAAAGGGCTGGGAGGAGTCATGGATTCCTCCACTGATGTACTTGTAACTGTGTCTGACCTGCAGATAGAACTATGCATGACCTGCTGGAAACTGTTGAACATTTTTCTTGTGTCCAACTGATTTTTTTTTGTCCCCTCCCCCTTTTCAATCCCAATAGCTGACAAAGTCAACGATGACTTCTACACCAAGCGCCGACACCTTGCAGAACTGGCTGCCAAGGGGAGTCTGCCCCTCCACCCAGTGCGCCTGGACGAGGAGAGAGCTTACACCATCGACAGTGGGCTCACCAGACAGAACGGGCAGAAATCCAGAATGGCAAAGATCCACACACACCCCTTAGGTTACAATTCCCACTACAAGACCTGGGATCCCAACGATCCATCTCTTAGGAGGCAAGCATACACAAACAAGGGGAAGCACGGCATGGGGGACCCGACATTGAGTGACCCCCTGACAACCCGGAGCCAGCACTACTTGGGCCCACAGCCATACTTCATAACCAACAGCAAGACAGAAGTAACTTCCACACACACCCCTTAGGTTACAATTCCCACTACAAGACCTGGGATCCCAACGATCCATCTCTTAGGAGGCAAGCATACACAAACAAGGGGAAGCACGGCATGGGGGACCCGACATTGAGTGACCCCCTGACAACCCGGAGCCAGCACTACTTGGGCCCACAGCCATACTTCATAACCAACAGCAAGACAGAAGTAACTGTTTGAGTTTGTTTCTTCTTC
>NW_008688497.1:255770-262507 GCF_000695815.1 Acanthisitta chloris | reverse complement strand
TTTTTTTTTTTTTTAAAGGAAATTCTTTCAAAACCACATGCAAATACACACACAACACAAACACTCAACTGAAAGGCAAAAAAATAAATTTAAAGATATAAAATAAATTAAAAGAAAAAAAAAGGAAATGGAAGGAAGGAACTTCCACCTGGACACTCTTGGTATCCAGCCAACTGTAGGCCGAAGAGTGGGTTAATACCATTCAGCAATACACAGGGAAGGTTGAATTATAAACTCCATTTGTATTTCACAATGGAACACAAATCCTTGTGACTAAATTTTTTTACTTGAAATGAAAATCCATGATGAGAAGTAGCACAATCTAGAGAAAATTTATGTCTGCTTAAACATTTACATTATGTTCCTGCCTTGAGACAGAGGAAGAGAGAGAACAATATACTGTAATATATTATTTCAGAGAGGAATTTTGTATAAAATCTATTAATAATCACTAGACCTGTGAAAAACCAAGAGCAAACATCTTGGTACAATCCCTAACATCTAATATTGTACTTTCACACCATCCTATAGAGAACGCAAAAAATATATATACAATAAGGGACAAAGACACTTTCACAAGGAATTTATGAAGACTGTTATGATTAAGAGCATATGGGACCTTTCTGGCTGGTAGAGAATTCCACAGGATGATGACAAACAGCAGAAGATTTCATTTCAGTTTACTTCGTTTGATTTGAAATTTTTGGGAACCTCCAAAATAAGAAGAGACATATCATATGACACAGAAAGCTGCTGGGGGAATAAGGGCATCAGAATATTCCCTCTCAGTCCTCCTGTTTTCGGGCAGATGGTAACAATTCTCACTTTGCAGACTGTCAGGATTTTTTCTTCACCTAAATGTTCTGCCTATCTTCAACTGCTTCAGACTGAAATTAAGCGTGGGTGGTGCCTTTACTGTATTACTATTGTTCAATGACAGTCTTGTTCCTCAAAGTGACCCCTCTGTTCCTTTAAGCTATTTCATCATGTTTTGCTAAGGATGACAAGGGTTCTACCCTGCTCAGCCTCCTCTGTTTGTCCTGAAGGGAAACTGGACTACATCTCCATGCAGTGATTGCACAGTCAAGACTATTTAGTTAGCCCCTTCGTTTTCCCCAATTTCAACTTTTTCCCCTCTAGTCTCTCATTTTGTATTTGCTTTTAGCCATGGTAGTTCTTTGTAGTTCAACTAAATGTTCTATGGTATATTGTCTCTATCGTTTGGCTTTCTATAGTGATGTTCCCTTTGGTGGACTGTTTGGTGGAAGAGGCTAACAGTCAGGCCTCACAAGTCAAAGAGATCTGGGTTTAAACTAAACAAACAACTGGGCTCATGGTCTTGACTGTGGTTCTGATGAGCAGGATTCCTGGTTCCTATCAGCAAAACTAGTCTAGAATTGGGCACTGTAGTAAACTCAGTTCTGGGCCTGTAAAGGCTTCGGCACATCCACAATGAGATAACCAGACTTGGGATGGGATGGCAGTGCTGCAACAGCCTGATGGCAGGCAATGCATTCAGTCTTTCACTTCAATTCCTGCCCTTCCCCCAGATCAAGTCATTTGGCTAAATTCTAACTAGCTGTCTTACTACAGTCGCATTGTCACCAGCTGTCAATTCTTCAGGAGATTAGTTTTGGAAGGGAGGAGTGAGAACTGCTGTGCTGTAAGAAGAATTAGAAATGGCATTTCTTACTGTACTCTACTGACTGTCAGTGCTTCTTCTTAGTCAAGGATGCAAGGGCTAAGAATTTGAAATCTGGTTAAACGGAGATACCATTTTTTTAGCTATATCAAGATTGATTTGCATCCTGGGAGCACCGGTATCTCTCCAGAAGTGTGCTGCTAAATTTTATGATCATATGTTTTAAGACTATCAGAAGTGGACAAAGCCCACAGGACAAATACTTTGCACACAACCCAGATTCTCCACTCTCTTACTTTTATTCCTTTAATCTTTATTGCCTTCACAACTGGCTGACTTAATTTGACCCTTTCTGGAATGTTGCTGTTAATCCATATGCTTTAGATACACATTACAGCTGCACTCTAATTCACACAGGTTTCGTGTAACTTGAGCATATTTTATGTGGAAATATTTTAGTAACTGTATGTTCTGTAAGTAAACCCGTGTTAATACTTGTTAACTACAGAGTTTATGATACCAATAATACTTCCTACAATAAAAATGTTTGTTTGTTTTTTAAGAATGTTTATTTGTAAACATATGTATTCACTATATTAATATGAATTTCTTACCTGGCAATAAAACTGATTCTAAGTGAATCCAACTTGCTGGCTTATTCCTAAACTTGTATCATTGGGCCAATTTTTGAGTATTGACTGAGCTTCTGGAGTCTCTCACTGCAGCCAGTGGGGTTCAACTCAGCACAAATGATGATTTGCCTCTGCCATAGTGTCTTGTGAGCAGGAGGTTCTTTGAAGGCAGCTGCATTTTGTATGCATCACATAGGAGCTAGATGATGTTTAAAGTCCCTTCCAGCCCAACCCATTGTGTTACTCTATGAATACCTGTTACATGCAGTGTGACATACACAAGGCATGCAAGCCTCACACAGCTCCATGTGCCCTGGAAGCCTCCAAGCACCACACACATCTTGTGTCACTTGATCAGTGAATTACAGTTTTGAGGAATGAAAAAACAAGACAGGCATGCACAGGGAGAGCTCCTGATCCTCATGAATGCATTGGAGTTCTGCAATAAGCTTCAGCCATGTCCAAGGATTGCAGCTATCCAGTAAAAACAAATGTAATGCTGATGTATATAGCTTCAAAATGTTCATATGTTCATTATAGAAAAACCTGTACCAAGTCTGCTGAAACAGAAAGTCCTTTACAGTTTTTAGTCCTGCTAATGGCTCATAAACCCAACAGTGAACAGACCTTCAGTGGAGTGTTTGAGGAGCTTCTTCTCTTTGTTTTGCTAAAATGATATTGAATGAATTTCAGAAGAAGAAACAAAGAGTCAGGATACACAGCTTCAAAATCCACTTAGTGCATGGCCTGGTGCAAATTCTTTAGAAAGCTTATGATTCCTAGGAAGCAGTGACACACTGCCAGAGTGAACTAATCAGTTGAAAAATCTGCAAAATTAGCCATTTGAAACAGTAGGAAAAAAATCTCATTTTCAATATATGCCTTTATGGGTGCTAGGAAATAATTCATAAAAGCACCATTTCTGGTTACAGAAGGATTTCCCTGCCCCAGGTACAACTATAGAAGCAACTCCATTCTGCCAGAGGGTTCAGGAGAGAGAGAGTAAGGTCACAGTGCCAGGAACATTCTGGACAGCCCTGCAGCCCATAGGGAAACCTGGGGTTGCCCAGTGGAACACAAGCTTAACCTGTTGTAGACATGACTTACTGTTACAGCTCCACCACCATCCCTCTAATGCACATGTTGTTTCTATCAGCAAATTCCTGACCAGAACCACAGATGGCAAAAAGGACAACTGCTTTGCTAGAAGTGCCTCTGCATAGGCTTTCATTCTCCCAGATACATTAAAAAAAGCCTCAAAAGAAGCCCCTTTGAATCTGATTCTTGTGTTTTCACATGTTTTTTTCTCTTATGCTAGCCTGACCCTTTTGTCACCATGAGAAGGAACAGCACTGAGCTCCCATAAGCATTTCTTTCATAAGGCTCTTTGATATTCACACAGATGCACTGCACTATAAACAAAAGAACTGCACTGCCAAGAAATGATGGTGTTCATATTCAGAGCTCTGGAGTCTAGAAGTCTAAAGGCTATCTGGGTTAGAGACCTTTACCCTGGAAACATCTGTTCTCATGACTAAATCTTCAAAGTATGATCCTCAGCTTACATGAACTGAAGATATGATGGCTTATATAAATAGTGGATCAGGTCTCATAAGATTTCACACTATGAGGTGTCTCCACGACTCAGACTTTAGATTTTAATAGATCTGGGAAAAGATTCCTGCTTGGCTCTGCTCTTATAGAATGGTTATTGAATTTTGGGTACTAAATAAATAACCCTAGTTCACAAATCCCTTTTGCACACAATCCTGCGTGCTTTATTTGATCCTGGTCTCTACACTTGAATACATGAAGGACTTTCAGTGATAAATATTGTCTTCACTGTAATGATATCATCTTTCTATTTGGCATAGATAATTTTATTTTGCTAAAACCAGTTATGACAGGAAATATTATTGTACTAAACTATATAAACTCATATATCATCCACTGCTGAAAATGTAGGACAAGTACCACATAACTAAAAAGAGAACATTGTTATTTTTGTGAATGGGAAAGTCATATTATTGTGCCTGTTGATTATATATGACTTCAGATAACTTTTGTAATTTATTTCAGCATTAATATTATACATATATGGTAGTACAGATGTTCTGCTAGCTTGGGTATGAAAGCTGATTTTGGCCAAAAAAAATGAATGAATGTTCATTTCAAGTTATACAGAAAGTTGCTCTATGTATCATTTTTAAAACACCAATACATGGTCAGTAAGAAATAGCTTCCAGGGTACATTAAACTCCCAAAGAAAAAAGAAATTAATAAAAAAAATAAAAAAAAACCTATGTCTGTCCAATAACAAAGTCCTAAGGGGTTAAACTATTATTAACACTGTCAGCTGTATTAAATATTAGGAACTACTGAGAAAAATTCTGGCAACTATAAGACAGGTGTGGGAGAACAAAATCTGAGGTTTTCTAATTGTAGATAAAATTATCCATTTACCAGTAGATTAGGAAAGGGTGTTGCATGTAACAGCATTGTTCCAAAAGTCACCTGGAGTCAGGACACCATCCTGATTTCCAAGATGTGCATTACACTCCTGTCAGGTTCAGACCACTCTGCCCACCCTCGTGCCATGTTCTGCAGCTCCCACTAGATTGCCCATAGAAGAGTGCAGAAGTCTATCCTGACAGCTTAGGATTCAAACTCAAGCTTATCTCTAGTGATTGCCCAAGGCATGAGCAGCATTTTCTCAACAACAGGCTTAATGTCAAGAGATGACATTAGAAGAGAGGAAGAAAGAGATGTTGCAGTGTGAATTTGTCATTGGCAACTTGAGTTGTTACCCACAGAGCACAGTCCTTGTGGCACTTGTGCTCTTCTCTAGCACAACTGGCCCAACTGGATCACCTAGGACACATTGCTTAGGACAATGTTTAGTGGGGCAGTGGCAGATAAGTGTGACTTAGAGGATAAAGTTCAATGTTTTATGCTAAACTACTAAATCAATTCGTTCAAAAAATACGACATAATAGCACATTAATCTCGGCCTACAGAGGAGAAAAAAATTAGTTAGCAAATGCTACTACAGCTAAAAGCCCGGGGAAAACTTTCAGTGTAAATACAAACATACAGCTCTACTCTGTGAAAAAAACTTTTGGAATTCATGCTTCCTGCTGTAGAGATTTCCAGATTCAAATTTGCTCAGCCTGAGAGTAAGATGTGTCCTCATACCTGCCAATTTAATCTAGAACAGGAGCATTAAACCAGGACTTTCCTCCTGACCCAACTGCACTAATGAAAGTCAGGACCAAATTAGATGCTGGTTATATCTTATATCTGTACAAAAGCTGCAGATGTACCACGAAGAGTTTGACACACCTCATCCAGCTGTGCTGACCTATCATGTTAGCAAAATGTAAGACAAATGTATTTGTTACCAATGACAACACCTTTTGACTTGGGAAGAAAATAAATCCTGATCCTAGCTCTGGGGATTCTTCCTATGTCAGAATCTGCCAAATAAACAATGCCTGAACAGACCAGGCCTCCCTAGACAGGTCCCTCTCACTCCATGCCTGCTCTTCTAAGAAGATGCTTAGAGCTGTTGCTTCAGGTGTTCTCTTGAGTTTCCATTTTTCACCTTCAGAGCTTTGGGTCACTTTCTGGGAAAGAGAAGCTATAGATACAGGCTAGCCTGAGGCTGAGATAGCTTTAGAACCCCAATCTACTACTGCTACTCTTGTTGCACGTAACAGAAAAGGAGATGCTACTTGTACCTAAGTGCATCAAACAGTGTTGTAGCAATTCTGACCCTTCACAGATCCATGAAGAGGTTCTGTACCTCTCTTTCTCTACAAGTAATTTGAGGACAATTTTGCATCCCAAAACAAAATAATTTTGCAAAATGCCTATTTTGTTTTTTAAAGCTAGAATTCAATTTCTGTCTCTCCACAGCTTTAACAATACACTCAAACTGTCACAGTGAGAGTGTATTGTTGTCTATTTTGTCTGTTTAAACTAACTGCCATCACTTGGCAACTTCATCTGCAGTTCAATTGTAAGAGGCATTGCTGCTTTTTAATAGGGGTTGGTGTTGTGTGGGCAGAGTTCATCTTCTGAACCTGCACACCAAGCCTTGCGTGCATCCCTCAGTAAATAAGGGTGGCAAAACAATAGATTATCAAGTGATGATTTGAAATCAAATGAGAATGTCAGGCAGCACTGCTGCTGTTTAATCTGAGGTCCAGGTACAAACTAGAGCTGAAAAAGGGTAATAATCACAAGGCTTTCAGTGGTCATTGGCAGCTTTATCAAGGAAACAAGCCCTACAAAGCAGCAGGAGTGCCAGTGGAGCCACTAATACTCCCTGAACAGAAGCACATTCTTTTTACTACATGCAGCTGCTGGCCTCATTTTCACTCTCTGGTATTTGGGCTTACACTAACATTTTGATCACATGAGTTATTATTTGAGAGACTTTGGCCAATGTTAAGTGAATA
>NW_008688497.1:254658-255747 GCF_000695815.1 Acanthisitta chloris | reverse complement strand
GGGAAAGAGCACTTTACCTGCTAGTTACTCTTTCTTTAACCAACAGGAACATTACAAAAACTTGGCAGTGGAGTTGGAACTAGATGATCTTTAAGGTCTCTTCCAACCCAAACCATTTTATGATTCTATGATTAATTGTGGGGTTTTTTTCCCTGCCATGAGTGAAGAGAAACTAGGCTTTGCTTTGTCCTTACAGGGGTAAGGAGAGAGTTCAAGAGTATCTCCTTTTATGTCTCTTTTCAAGACAGTGTTATTCAGTAGGAGTTTTTCATACAAGCTCTGCAGGAGACTGCACTGACTACTGAGCACAGAGAGAGCCTCTAAACTCCCTCATGTACTAGGAATTAACAAATGCAATTGAAAGACAAAGGTAGACTGGACTATTGTGGCATCAGTACTGGCTTTGCCATATGCCACAATTCCACAGCTACTTTTTACCTCCCGTTTGAAGAGGTCAGGAGAACTGTGTGATATTTTAAACACTGATATTCTCCAGTGAACTCCTGCAGTCTTCTTGAGCATTCCCTCACACTCAGCAGTTCACTTGGGCTCTCACCTTCCATACCAATGGGGAGAAACCTTCTCTCTGTATACATGTGTATGCATATACACATTTTACACCAGTCACTTGAGCACTGGACCTGACTCCCTAAAACATTTGTGTTTGCAACACCATCACAAAGGCTAACACTGATTTGGAAAATCCACCTAACTGCCTTGCTAAATTTTAGGGCCTTCCATCAGTTTTGAAGATGGGATCTATGTCCCTAATTTACTTCAGTGCTTTTGAAAATGAAATACTAAAGAATGTGACTAAAGAAAGAGATAGTTGAAACTTCAGGGATTAAAACTGTCCTTTAAGGCTGTAATGTATTTTACCATTACTGCTTGGGGAATGATAATACTAAGGATGATAGAGAGCAACTTGACAGGATTCATTAAGGCACAGACAGCTTGTGTATGCTATTATGCACAAGACTCTGAACCAGTCTGCCAATGCAGAGCAAACTGTTCTGGTTTTCACCAACAGCAATTTATGAGTTTGGTGGGGTTTTTTTCTAAGAGATGAATCTAAAAAGCACAAGGCTA
>NW_008688497.1:194211-254640 GCF_000695815.1 Acanthisitta chloris | reverse complement strand
ACACAGCAAGTGGCACAACATTTTAGAGCATGATTCTAATAGCAAAGGTCCTGATCCTGCACTGCTGAGTTAGAGACAGCCTTGCCAGCATGTGGAAGACCAAAACCCACAGACAACACACATTCACTCTTTGACACGCAGAACCTTTAAGCTTCCCTACTACAAGTGATTTTTCTCAATCTGACACCACCTAAATGGCATAGAAAAGGAAATGCAGCAGATACACCACAGGATTGCACAGATCTTCTAGACTCGTCACAGCTGAGGCTGCAGTTCAACAAAATAACAACTGCAACACTGCCTTGCAACAAACACAGTTACCCTGCCAGCACCTCATCTACCTGGTTGTCTCAGAACTTTGACACAGTTCATAATGAGTAGGGAAGACTCCACTCTCAGGCTGCTGCTAGGCTTCAATGTGCACATTCAAAGTCCTTGTGAAGACAGCTACTACAGCCATCAGGATACTGAAGTCTGCACAAAGTCACAGTGGAGGTATAAATCTTACCATTTTCTATAAACAACAGCAAAATATATTGAATTTTGAGTCCCAGTTGCAATTCTCCTGTGATTTGCTGCCTAGTTTCTTCAAACCTCCTGCCTTAGACACTTCTTAGCTTCTCTGACTTTTAGTTGATATTTAGCCTCTTACTTATTAAGCTATTTTTCATGTTTCTACACAAAATGAGTGTCACACTAAGTATTCATCAGGCAGTTACTTCACTGTGTATAATGTATTTTATTATTAACTGGTGATTTTATTAGATGAGATATCCAGTGACAGCAGTATTGGAGGAGTATTAGCAGAAAACGCATCTTTATCACCCCCAAATTTATTGATAATCACAGTTCAGTTGTCTTTGGGATTGCTCTTCCCTGAAAGGTTAGTAATACAGAATTTTGCTTTTTGAAAAGCTCCTACATACACTGTAAAATCTATTCTGCTATTTTAAATACGCTTCTTTTCATAATAGGAAGAGAACACATTCCTGTCAACATACAGAAAGCAGAGGAAAATCCGGATTATCAAAAACATCCACTAGATCAAGAGAAAGGTTACAAAACTTCAGAAATGAATAGGCAGGAGGAAGAAAAAACCATATAGACTTGATAGTGCTGTCTGTTAATAACTAAAGAAGTTTTACACGATCTGCTAATTTCCCCTTTGTCAGCTGCACAAGGGAACCACATGAGAGATGCCATAATAAACAGAGGTATTTTTTTCTCTTTTGGAGATCATAAGTCTCCAGAACCTGTGGCATATATGTTCACTTACACCCAAGCTGTTAATATATACGAGTGAGAAGAGAACCAGTATTTTTATCAATGTGGAATAGCAGCTGAGACAGACAACACAACCTCCGCAGAGGGACACATCCATATGTTACACAATAATGAATGCCAGAAAAATAATAGTGTTGGGGCTTCTCCTGGAGAACTCTATTCAAAGGCATTTTGACTAGAGGTCAAAAAACTATTGCCCCTAAAGATTCTACAAACCAGACACTGCATGAGATCTTAAAAAACCCAAACCTCACCACATAACATTTGGAAAGTACATGCTCTACATTAAGCCCCAGACCTACTTTTATTATCCAGTTAGGACATACACTTCCTCCTGCCAAAGCCCTGCTATGCATATACTGTATTTCTTGATCTTTTCCGTTGCCTAGTAAAGGTTTTTGAATTTTCTGCCAATTCAACCCCTGAAGCACAGATGGGAATGAAAAGCATCTTATCTCCTAGCGTACGATTCCATATCATGTTTTCTACTATTTTCAAGCTGTACAATCTCTCAAGCTGCATGACATGCCTGTTTCCCTTGGGAGAATATTTCACATACACATAGAATCCTAATTTCTCTGTGCATATTCCTATATGTAAGGCTTGAATCTGTGATAGAAAAAGGAGCCCTCTGCTCTCATCTGTTTTCATCTCATTCTTACATCAACAGGAGAAAGAATTGCCAGAAAACTGTTTCATAGGTTCTCATCCAAAACTTCAGACTGACTGGAGTGCTAGCAGGGAAGGCACTTCTTTGTTGGTAAGCATAGAAAATTTATCCTGAACATCCTGATGGATGTGCAGATTTCTGTCCTGAATTGACCCAGTGATACCTTAATAGTCAGCTGCTCATTTCTAATGGTAAGGTCTCCAATCAAAAATGTGGCAAGTAGATTTCTTATTCCAGCTTGTGTCATTTTCATAATAAATAGAGGAAACGTGGGTTAAATTAGCTGACTGTAAAGTATGAACATAATAGAACAACATGGTGGTTCATGGTGGTATGAACTATAGATGATGCAAATTTTCCAGGGATGTGGCAGTTTCCATCACTGGCTTTTCATGTCATCTAGGCTCCCTTTCCCATGAGAAGTTAGACCAGTTGGCCTTTCAAGGTCCCTTCCAGCCTGGGTTATTCTGAGAGTCTTCAGCTTTTCTGCTTATACTACTGGCAGTGCAGGTAAGGAGTGACATATATAAATATTGGGGTTGACACTAGTCCCTTGATATTTAAAAAACACAGTAGATTTTTTTAAGAAGATGCAATATAGTCAGCAACTGACAATAAATCATGTTTTACGTGACATTATTATATCTATGTAAAGTGTTGCTGAAGAGAGGAAAATAATATATACCACCAGAGACAGGAAAAAACCTCCTTGGTGTAAGCACAATTTAGTCAAGTATTAGAAAAAAACCCTTTTGAATGGTGTAGAATGACAAGCAATGAAATGCATTATATACAGAGGCTGTGGAGTTTCTACTGCTAAATGATTTTAAAGTAACATTGAACTGATTCTGTCAAGAATGATTAGATATTGTTGAACCCTTCTTGAAGAAAGATGGACCATTCAAAGGCCATTAGAGCTCTTGTATTATTTTCTTTTCAAGGCCCAAAGCAAAGATGGGGTTGAAAATGTATTCCCCTAGGAATGAGTTTTTTCTCACAGCTCTTTTATCAGTTAGCAGCACATGAAAGCTATAATTAGTAGCATAAAGATATCTGATGTTTCCCCAAAACTCAGTGTTGTTACACTGCAATTGCAAATCAGTGCATAATGTTACCTAGACAGACTTACACAGTAGCTAAAAGTGCATATATTCAGGCACAATACAGACTGTCTGGGAACAAAGAATCCTGAGGTATAAACTATTTGAACTGTCTTATTAGACATTACCAATATCAACTTCATTCATACATTTAACAGTAGCTCTTTCATTCCATGTCCTTACCTGGCAGCCAGCCACAGTCTTTAAAAGGTCAAAATCCTGCTCTCCAATATAGCATCCCACACAGCTGATGTGAGCTCAGAGGTAAGGAAAGAACCTGCCTCTACAAGTCAGCTTAGAGCTACAATCTGAATAAATCATGACTCTGAATTCCATGAAAGCATTTGAAAAGGTAGAAGAGTGCAGAAGGGAGGTAGGAAAGGCTTTGAACCATGAAGTAAGACTGAGCTTCCAAAAAACCACAGGTTTCATTGCCTGGTTTGAAATGGACTTCCTCTGTCATTTAGCATGAATCAGTTAATTTTTTTTGTGGTATTAATTCAGTTTAAAAGGTGGGGACACAATCTATCTAATTTGACTGTCAGTTCCCTGGGACAAATAGTCTAGCCCATACTATTGCAGACAGAAAGGTAAGGAAAGGAATATGTTCCCAGTTGCTCCCAGCAGAGTTCATACACAAACTCTGGGCAGTCCTGGGAAGCACACACAGGGTTAAAGCTCCAAACAGAAAAATTCACTGAGAATTTAGCCAATGATGTCACCGTGACCAAAACTTGGCCTTAAGATAAACAAATGGGCTTTCACTATTCCCTGCAGGCATTTGCTGTCCCTTGGCACCAAGATGAAATCATAATGCTTTGTAATTACAGATAAAAGGGATTTGACATGAGAGCTCTCCAAACCAGCCAAACATCCTGGAAAGTGAAAAGAGAAAAACCACAACCCAACAACTTGCTTGCATGCTCATTCTCCAGACTCGAGAATAACCATCAAGACAATTTTCTTATTATTAGCAGCTGTTCAGAAATCAGTACTAGATTCATTAGTTAAATCAGTGGGCTTTCCCAGAAAAAAAAAAGAAAATTATCGAAAGAGGAGGATTTGAGAATAAATTAGTCAGAGCACAACAATGTCAAAAACATGAAAATCTACAGCTCTGGCATGCAGAAATTACACAAAAACAAATCCCACAAACAAAAGATCTATTCCAAGCATAACTGAATAACTTAAAGTGTAACCACCCATTCTTTTGACAGCACAGAGGATGGACTCATCTGCTCAAGCAAGGACTTGTCTGAGAAAGATTACAGGGATGCAACAGAAGAAAAAAAGGATATGTTAAGCATTACCATGTCTGTAATTTAAAAACAGCTCTAAATTATATCTGAGGAAATGTTGCCATCACTCTACAAAGGACAGGATGAAAAACAGTGACCTACAGTCTTTGTCTTCCTATTTTCCTAAGAAAGGATCACATTGCATCTGAGTAAATTCTTTCAAAGTTCCACTGTAACCACAGTTACAACAGTGCCCATAGTAGCATGTTTAAAACTACTAGTATGGGGTTTCTTAGTTGTCCACAGGTGCTCTGTGGGTAACCTCTGAGGGCTCATGCTGCAAGTATTTACTTTTTTGGCCTAGTTTTGAGTTCTGGGCTGCTGCCTACACCAAACCTTTTGCTGCAGCAGAGGCATTTATTGAAGCTAGTGAGATTGACAGGAGACTTCTCTCCTCTTTCAGGGAACTCCAGTGATCCAGGCTATTAGTACTAACCCACTACGGAGAAAAGGCAGTATAAAATAAATGCACACTGAATTTATATCAACAGTACAGATGTGCATGTCAAAAGCATAGCCCAAAGTCATACTTACAAAACATGCCTGCATAGATCTTTATTGATGAAGTAGAAAAACAGTTTAAAAATCTAATTACAAGAGTCTCACATTTGCAACAGAAAAACCCAAGCACGTTAATTCTTTTCTGAGCTCACCATTAGCAAATGAGGAGTACATTAGGAAACTCAACTTAGCAGTAGCTGTGATTATTTTTATGTTTTCCTTTAAAGCCTTTTCTAAACAATTAAAACAGAAAAAATACTGTTTCATAGGATGAACTGTTTCCTCCCAGGTATTTTATCTTTAAAATGTGAAATACTTTGGCTTAAATGACATGAACTACACATGTAACAGCAAATGTGCAGATGAAAAAAAGTAATCATTACCTAGTCTAGAACTTCATGTAAGTTTTGGTCACTAATTTTCTATCTGCTGCCAATGCTTTCTTTGATACTGTTTTGTTGTTTTATGAGATTGCCTTCAGTTTTGTAAACCCATATTGTGGCCTTTATTAGTAGAGTTATGAGGTGTGTTGAAAGAGGATCATTAAACAGCACTTTTATGCTCATTTGTCCTGGTGAGAATACCTCTCCCTTGACAGACAGTACCAAAAAAAAAATCATAGAATCATAGAATCAACCTGGTTGGAAAAGACCTCCAAGATCATAGAGTCCAACCCTACTGTGGTTACTAGACCATGGCACTAAGTGCCACATCCAGTCTCAGCTTGAAAATCTCCAGAGGTGGTGAATCCACCACCTCCCTGGGCAGCACATTCCAATGCCTGAGCACTCTCTCTGTAAAAAATCTCTTCCTAATATCCAACCTAAACCTCCCCTGGCAGAGCCTGAATCTGTGCCCTCTTGTCCTGCTGCTGGTTGCCTGGGAGAAGAGACATAGAATCATAGAGTCAATGCTATATATCTTCTTATTTTGTATTATTATTACCATCCGTAGACAATCATAGTCTATAAACACTCTAGATTTGGTTGAATAAAATTACACAAAAAATATAAAGAATACCCCTACAAATTACTCTGCAAAACACAGATAGAACTTGTTGATCTCATTAAATTGTAGAATAGGTCGCTTAATATTTATAAATGTAAATGTAAACCAATTATTCAGCTATTTCCCAGGGAAACTGCTGATATTTACTGAATAATGCTGGCAATCATAATTTAAAGACTTTATATACATGAGCTTGATTCTTGAAGAGAAACAGAAATTTCAGGAAGTGTCAATTGGATCAAAATTATAAAAATCATTGCAAATTCTAGAAAAATCCAGTAAAATGCTTCACCACAGGTATCACTGTGCAGATCACCAGCAGGATCACTTCAGAGGTATTTCTTTCAAAAAGAGGCAGCATTTTGCCCAAATGTAATCCTAAAAGATATGTTCTTACTGACCTCCTTCAGGATTAGCTCATCCCTGATGTCTCTTGCTCAGCAAGGTACTGAAGCACATGCTACATCTGACAGGTATCTCATAGGGAAGGGCAGAAGCTTTGGACTTAAAGCTCAACTTGCTCTTAAGCATCTTATGGCACTGGGCTCAAGGTCCAAAACCCTTTGTGAAACCCATGGAGTTATTTAAATCAAAAGAATAACACCTGAATTTGCTGGATTACCTAACCCAGCACAACAAATTGAGCTAAACTCAGTTGCTGGCAGAGTTGCTTTGCCCAATATTAGTTTCTGTAGTAAGTTTCTTCTGCTGCAGTCACTGTTCCAACCTCAACAAAAAGAAGAATTACCTAAAATCTTTTATTCTGTGGTCTACTATACTATCTGATCTTGCATTAATTTTATTCATTATTTCCATAAATTTACATAAATACATGTATTTGTAATATAAAGTAATATAGAGTGGGAAATCCTAGCTTGCATTATGAAGTGATTTCCATTTCTACATGTATCATTCCCTTTATCCAATAGACACTATCTTCTAAGCAAATGAAGCTACCAGGCTGTAAGACAATTGCATACTTATTACTAAATATTCTTTTTCTTTCTTTCTTTTAAAAATAAAATGGAATTCAATAAACATTTTGAAAAGGAAAACAAATAAGGAAAAGGGAGAGCAAGCCTCTGACTGCAAAAACAGAGAGTAAAGTGAAGAGCCTTTTTTCAAGCTGTATCAATAACTAATCCCAGGGTTTGGAACAAAACTAGTCACTGGTAGCAATGGTGGGTTCTGAAAGATCCTTAACAGGTCTTCATAAATTTTCATTAAGAGTTAACATATTGTTCCTGTTTCTGCATAATTTTCAATTTGTATGAGTTTTTCTTTTTGGTAGCAACTTCTTAATCTAACAAAAACTATTTTCAGATTGGAAATACACATCTTTACCAGGGAAAATTCTCATTATAGTATTAATCTCTTCATTCCCTGCAAACTGATGCATGGTAAAGGGCTTGTTGCTAAAAAAAAAAAAAAAGTGTGAGGAAAAGATTCCCATTTTAGCATTAGTTTTTTCTAAAATTCTCTTTTGGCTACTGAGCTGAAAGAAAAGCTGCAGTCTGATGCTGGAGGGAGCTCCCTCAACTGAAATTCATTGAATCATGTTCACTCGGGTCATGAAGTATTAAAAAAAAGCCTAGTTTTTCTTTTTTGTTTCCCTCTGTAACTACTAATAAAGGCAAACACCCTGTTGTAATGTCCCCTAAGAAGGACTTCGTCATCCAACATGCTTGTGAGTTTTATTCATGAGATTTCACTCAATTTCAGTATTAGTTCTGTGCTTTAAAAGAATGAAAAGTTGCCTTTCATAATGTTTTCACTTGCACACTTTTTCTGTGGGTGAGCTCTGCATGATTTCTCTCACCACACTTTAGTTTTTGTTCTGTGACTTGATGCACCTTGCATGCATCTCTGTGAGCAGTAGCAGATGTGATTGGATAAAACATGATCTCCAGCTGTAATGGAAGGTTGCAATGAAGACAGATATTTCATAAATGTCTAGAAAGATGGAGAGCAAGTCAGACAGAATTAAAAAATATAGACAGTATCAATCTACATAATATCATTCCCTGTCAAGAAATGGGCTGTCTTAAGTGTGTGTAAACAGCAATATTATTCATGGTTACACCAGGGTGTAATTGCTTGCTGGATTTGAATGAGGTTCTCCTGAATATAAATGAAGAGACAAAGTGAAGATAAAAGAAGCATCTGAAGCTAGAAACCAAAACACCTAAAATGAAAATGATCAAGTCAGATACGCCACCTTTTATTGTGTGTGGAATATGAACGATTATTAAACCTATAGATTTACAACAGTAGCCAGAGTGAAGTACAATAAGGAAAGAAAAGTGTTTCCCAATTCCATTCTGCCAATGTGCCTCAGCCTTGACACCCAGTGTGATTGCCAGTGGAACCCTAAGCCTCTTTTAAATAGAGTTTCGAAATAGCTTCAATATGTATCAGAAAAACTGGTGATTTTTTGGAAGATAAATGATTGCAGAACCTTCACAAATCCCTATCCCTTTGTGTCAAGGGAAATCTAATACCTAGGACACTGGTGCTAAGAGGCATCAACCAGGCCTGCCACATCTTCAGCTTGCTGATTATTAACTGAAAATTGTAACAAGGAACAGAAGGGAATTTAATCTGCCATTGTCAGTGTGTTGCCATGATTTGGAGCAAACCCAAGTGAGCAGCAATGTTCACTGTGTAATTCCCTGGGGCTGAAACTAGAGCAAGAGGATTATGCCTAAACCCTTTCAACAATCAGCTGCTGAAAATGCAAAAAGACCAGTACATGAAGTGATCCACCTGAACTGCATTCCCACATCATACTGGGGCCTGATCCACCACACTTTCAAGGCCTGCAGAAAGTCACACAGGAACTGCTGTGAAACCCTGACAATAGAAAAAATCTGACCTGTAGCAGCTTGAAATGAGGAGGCAACCTCTGTTCCCACAGCCCAAACAAGGATGATGGGAGACTTGACATGGTAAAAACAATGGAGCAATGGAGCAGCCCAGAAGAGATGTAGCAAACTACTATCAACGAAAACAAAGAAGAAAAACATGGTGTTCTTCTTCTTCCCAAGGAGACATCTCTGTATGGACCAGATGGAGTTTGGATTCATCCAGCCAAATCCAGGCTGTCTTCCTCCAGCATGGCCATTTGGACAATGTTAATAACAAGAGACAGCAGCAAAGACTAAGGTGCTGGAGGAAAAAAATTTTACTCCACCTCAAATAAACCATATTGGAGTTTGCAGTAGCAGACACAGAACAGTGGCTATTTTGTCAGTCCACACCACAGCTACATTTCTACAGACACTAGCTGAGGATGCAATTTTCCCTCTACTCTCCCACCTCCTGCACTAGAGAGAGAACTGAATTCAGGTTTAAAAATTATTAAAAAAAAGCAGACTGACATTTGCTATATGAAACATGATTACTTTTGATTCAATACATTAGAAAGCTTATTAAATCATTTTGAAATGTTCCTGCTGCAGGCATTTAAACTTATAAAAGTAGTGTTATTTTCATTTTCTAAACTTATAAATGAAAAGTTATAATAGGGAAAATTTGGATGTTCGTTTCTGAATTTAATTGAGACTGATGGTTCCAACTTTTTTAAAAAAACAAAGAGTTGAAAAATTATTCTTAAATGACATTTCCCCATGAATGTTTTATTTTGACATCTAGGCAACATTTGGCTTTTCTCTTGATAAATGTACAATTGACTCAGCTCCTGATATAACAGTATTAATATCTGAAACTGTCCCCAAATGTATGATGGGTACCTAAACAGGGAACTCATTTCATAAAGTAAACCAGCTCATATTCATCCAGTCTTCTTCAACCCTTTTGAAATACAAGGAAACTTTAGAGAAGAATCAAAGGATTCTAAAAACTTTCATGTATACTACAATATATATTAAGCTCAACTCTAAGTTTTATTTTTCTTTTTTTTTAACTGCAGTTGTCTTGTCTCCTTGTTTATTCCTATGGCAAACTGTGGATTCATTCCCACTGTTAGCTGTCAACTGAAATGACATTTTGTATTATTCAAACCCAGACATGGCCTCGTTGTGTAACGACAAAAATACTTATTTAAAAGTTCCTGAGATCCTGTTTCACAACCTGTTCAAATACAGTGGGGGAAAAAGAAAGTCAAAGACTTTTTATATCAGTACTTGCAGGAATTATTCAATGTATTTCAGACTCTACATGTTGCAATTCTGATCACAGCAGATTATTTACATAGCATCACCTTCCAAAAATATAAAAGCTCCTTATAAATACAACTACAACTGGAGCTTGAAAACATCTAAGATTAGTACAAGAAAAGAAAGGAACTGATGCCAATCTTACTGAGCAAAGTCATAATTTTGGCATTTCAGTGCTTTCCAAACTTGCTGTGTTTAAAGCAAATTTTATGGCAGATGGGATTCCCAAACTTAGTTTTCAAATGCTGAGGTTCATTTTAATTTGATTCACTCAAATGTTAAATCTTGGACAAACATTGTTAAAAAGATTAAATCAAATCAGGCATAGAAATTTCAACAGAAACACCTGTGCCATCTAAAGTAATGTTTGAATGAATACATCTAGAATAATACCTATTACTAAAGCATTATAGATAGCAAATGTTTTACCAAAGAGATAATCCTGGGGCAGTCCAACAGAAAGACAGGGCCAAGGGGGAAAAGCACTTAAATAGAAAAATAAGAATAATACAGGATCACCCTAAATCTTATCTCTCACAATGGGCAGAAGAGCTCAGAAGTAGAAGCAGGTTTGAAAACACCATAAGAACACATGAACCATCTAACCTGTGCTCTCCTGGCTTTCAACATTTTGCAGTTCAAGATCTCCTAACACAAATATGACATCTTTCTATTAAATAATTCTCACTGGATTCTTTTTCTTTTGTTATGTTTCCCACTCACTTTTTACACATGTACATTTTTAGGACCCTGAACAGCTGTGGAAAGACATTCTGTAACATTTTCCACTGTATGAGCCCCTTTGCAGCTCATTTCATTTGATGCCCTCAGAGTATTTTGATAGACCAGCTTAGGTTGAGATGAAGTTGTGAACATAAGACTAACTGTTCTTTATGGGAATTTTACATCTGTTTATTCATGTGTTACCCTTACATTTGACACCCAGTAAATGAAAATGTGTGTACTTGAAAGGGTAATTTAATTAAAGATTAAGGTTACCAAAAAAAAAAAAAAAAACCAAAAAAGAAGACAAAGGAGGAGGGCAAAAACACTAGTATAGAAATACTGAAGAAAGCCACACAGAAATGGAGATAGGGACATGCTATCTCCAAAACCAATCCCACTAGTCCCATAGGATCCTAGTCTATAACTTTTCCTCTTGTAATCTGCAGGCATCTAATTCTGGACAGGGAGTTATTTGAGACAGATGGAAGTTTAAACTTCAAGGCAAGGCAGGCAGAAGAAGAGAAACAAGTTTAAGGCTCAAGGTATTTCCAGTTCCATTGAATACTTTCCTTAACTTCACCATCAGAAGCAGAGCCAAGTGGCTCTTAGAAGAGTTTCTTTTCCAAAGCAACAGTGACATGAATGAAAAGAGAAATAACAATATCTGAGTCAATGAAATGTAAGTTAATTAGCTTCTCAAGAGCTTCAGGATCTCAGACTTTTAAGATAAATTTCACCCCTTTTCATTAAAAGTAAAATAAAATCTTTAATGTCGTTGTCTCCAAGGATCTCTGGTGGGAATGGGAGTTTGGCAGTGGTTCTATAGCTGTCAGCCAAGTCATCAGGCATAGAATGTTACTTTAATAAAGGATAAATGGCAACAGATTTAAAGTCAGCAGGTATGAAACCTAGGGACATAGAGACATTAATTAAATCAGTAAAGGCAGGCAGAAGCTCAAGAGAAAAAACCTAAACAAGAATTTGGGAAGCACTGATAAGACTTGATTTTCTCTCTGCACAGCTTGTGCTTCCAGCAATTCAGTCCCTAAAATGCAAAAAAAGCTGTGAAACGAGTGATCAGAACACTTGTCAATCACTGGCCAAGCTGTATCATGGTCAAAAGGTACTTCAGGGGCCTGCAGGAAAATAATGGAATGAATATATGATGTATGTTTATCAGTGACTAAGCAACTGCAGTTTTGATTATTGCAGCAAAGAGGCTTAAACAGAAGGGGGAGAGTGATAATGGATAAGTTAAGGATTAGAATTCTTACTCTCTTTTCATTTCATAGACTTTGTTTCCATTGGGTTTGCTAATTTGAATGTTTTGGGAGGCTTTGTGTATTATGGGGAGAAAGGACACCATTCTGCAAATTGTTAATTGAAGCTATATCAGAGGGTGATCTTTTTAATTCAAAATTCAGGGGGCTGAATTTACATAGCTGCATTTATTAAATTATCAGCAAAAACAAATCTGAAAAAAGTCTTAAGAGTACACAAAGTGTGTGCATATATTTTGCATGTTTACTTAATATAATCTATTCACTTTGAGTGGGAACTACTTGTGTTACCTGTGGAAATAAAATTCAAAATCCACCAAACTATCAATTGTCAGAAGTCCTTGTTAATGGTCTGAGCAAGAATGACTAATAAATGACAATTAACTTCCAACTTTAATCTATATAATCTGTACTGTATCAGTTCAATTTGGAAGCAAATTAAACACATTCATAGTTATTCTCAGGATATAAATCTGTCACCTTACTATTATGTGAAGTAGTGTTTTCTGTCTGGTTAATCAATACAGAAGATTAATGTTGCCACCTCCTTAGGTCAAGTGAAATTAAATTAAAATGATGGTTAAATTGAAGCTACAACGTTATTCATGTTCAAATACATTCTATGGAGTCAAAGACTAGCCTGGAGCAGGAGTTTGTGTTTCTATCTCTACATATTTTTATTACAGGAATGTAACAATTTGAAAGGATCTGGCTTCATATCAACCTGCAGCAAAGCAAGAGCAACACAAAGAAGATTGTTCCACTCTTTAGAAATGAGGTGGAACAGAGAGAATCTGGAATGGACTGCTCTAGCAGTCAGAGAAAGGTAACAGTAAAGAAAAAGTAAATTTAGCATTATACCCCAAGCGAATGAAAATGCAATCAGGATTTCAAAGCATTACTGCATCAGATTTGTTAAATTAAATATGTAACCAGTTTTCAGAACATTAGGTGTGACATTACTATGTGGGCAGCATCCTAATCTGCATTCTGAGTGAAACTGAAGCCAGTCTAGAACTCTAACTGAGAAAGGGCTCCAGTTCCCAAGGTGTTTGAAGAGGAGAAATGGGCCATAATGGGCAGATCAGCAATGGAAAGAACTGCCTCAGAGTGACTAATGCAACCACCTCAAAATACCCAAAACAGATGACAGATTTCCACAAGAAACCTTTCCTTAGATCTTTGCAGCAGTTCATGCAACAGATATTTCCCACTTGCTTCTCCATATCTTAGTGTGCAGCCAAAAGAGGATTTTTTCAGTGTGTTACTTTCCTATAAAGCTCTCAAATGGAAGGAGAAGTTCTATGCTTTTGTTATTTAATTTATTCATGGAATATTTTGCATTTCACAATAACTCCTTCCCCCTCCCCACAAATAACCCCAAGTATAATTAGCATAAAAAGTGGTGTTTGGGAAAGGTATTTCAAATTATCTGCAGTGCACTGAAAACCTGGCTGAATAATGACATTCACTTAGTCAGGCTTTGATGCCAAGAGTCTAAAAGAGAAGTTTTCTCACCAGTAGAAATCTTCTATTAGTGAAGAGTTTACCTAGAGAAAACTAGATCAAAACAACTCCAAGTGCTAATTATGTTCTGCATATGAAGGTGCTCCACCTTCATAAGCACAAATAATGAACAGAATTTTTTTTTTTAATAAACAACCTCTCTAACAGGAAATTAGAAATGTACATCCCTATTGAGGGAAAAAGAACAGCAGAGCTAATTTTTAATTCACTGAAAACAATCTGGCAGTTCAGTCAGGATAGAAGAAGGACAGAGAAGTTACAGGGGACTTGTGCATTAGTAGCAAAACTAATCTGCATAGGCATGTTGCACAGATCTCTCTAGAGCCCAAGCTAGAGGAAACAAGATGTGACAAAATGAAGGAGCTGCAAAGGAAAAAACAGAAAACATTTGCGAACAGGCTCAGCACTCCTGCAGCAGACTAATCAATCACCTAGTAAGTATGTGATCAACACACATGGGAATTCCCAGAGTGTAATAACAGGTAGATAAATTGTGTGATACAATTTTGCTAGTTTTGCTGCTGCCAGTGGGAAGCAGCCATCCATCCTGGTGATGACAGTTCTACCTTCTGGCCATCAGCACTAATTAAATCGCTATCTTTCCTATTCCATTTTTTCCCCCAGATATAGATGCGATCAAAGATAGAACAATATAAAGAAGGAACAGGAAACTAGATTTAGGTAATAATTTGAAGAGCAAAGCAAGATAGTCTGAGATATTAATGCCTTCCCCCCCCTTTGGAACACAAAGCATGCTTCTGGCAGGAAGACAGGTGCAGCAGTGTGTGAGGCAATGTGTGTGTGACAATAATGTTGTAATCAAAACCTTGTGCCTTTCACAACACTAGAAAAATGCATTGCACACATACACATGGGAATAGCTCATGGATAATATGTGTGTGTTTTCTACAACGTGGTTACAGCACTGATGGATAAGGAAAAAGCATTCGATGTCATCTATCTGGACTTGTCAAAGTATTTGGCATGGATCTGTGTGACAGCTTTGGCTTTAATTGGAGAGATGTGGATTTGATGAGTGGAAGACTTGGATAAGGAATTGGCTGGTTGGACTCACTCAAAGAGTTGTGGACAATGGCTCAATACCCAAGGAGAGAGCAGTGACAAGTAGAGTTCCTCAGGGGTCAGTACTGACTGGCACTGTTTAACATCTTTGTTGGTGACAATGGGTTGGAATAAAAATGATCTTTAAGGTCCCTCCAACCCAATTAATTCTGTGACTGTGCCATTTCTCTATGATTTTTCTCCAAGGTATTTCAGATTTCACCTCACCATTAATGAACTTTCCTAGACCAATAGCTCAGCAGATCTTTACTAGAGTGTCCAGTATGTAGCCTGCCCATCATGAAGACTATCTGTCTGCTTCAGCCTCATGGGTCTGGCCCAGTACAATTAGTGAGGCTTAAGGAAAAGGCAGATGCTTCGACTCCTGAAGCATTTTATAATGGGTCATAATCTTTTATAGCCTGTAGTACTGTAATACTACATCTTAAGTTTTAATGCCAAGATCCCATCTTGCTGCCTAATCCTTTGTGGAAGAGAATGATGGCCTCCATCTATTCTGACCATGTTTTTTCTTTAAAAACAAAACAGAGAAAAACATGCAAAAGCCCCTCACTGCACAAGCTTGCAAAATGCAGAAAATTAATATAAGAAAGCAAAGCTTCAAATTAAAAGAGGGACTGTAGATCACAAGTGCAACTTAAAAAAGGAAATAAAACATCCAGTTAATATGACATATATATATAACACTTCAGTCATAATTAACTAGCAACCTCCTGCCACACTTTCTTGGGCTAGATCCTGGAGACCAGACTTAGCACAACACACTTCTTTGACCCTAAGCAAAGGGCATAAGGCACATTCCAATTGCAAATGCCTGTTGCAGTGTTGGGTGTCAAAACAGAGGGTCTGAAAAATACAAAAAGGCATTCCAGTCCTCTATCTGCAGGTCTTTGATCACTCCTATTTTCCCTAGCAGTTCTGCAAGTACTGACATATCCTTGGAGAAATTTTGCAGCTTAAGACATTACTGGCCCAAGCTGTCAACCTCAACCTTTCTACAGAGGTCACTCAAAACAGCAGCTTAACAGGAGATGCCAACCTGTCAGCTGGGAAAGGCAAGATGTGCACACACATCCTGCTCTGTCAACTCTTGCATGGACACATTAACCTATGGCACTAAAGATGGTGATAGAATGCCAGAAACTGCTGCAGCAACATCACCAGAAGATTTCTGCATCCTAAACATGAGCCTTATCATAACAAAAGAGGTTTTAAAGTATTTTAGCTTCAGTATAGCAAGTTATTACACCTATGAGCAAACTGGCTGAAATGAGTGTGACTATATATATGTGTGTTAGAAGGTACCTCCCTTAAGTGCTTGGCTGAATTAGGTTTTAGTACCTTACATATTGGCATTTATACAGCAATTAATGAAAAAAAAAGCAAAACCAGAAAAAGCTTGAACAAACCTGTACAACTGCCCTAAGAGACTACATTAACTGAGACAATCACGTCGTTGACACATGGTTTCTGTTTCTAGTGATGAATCCCAGCTAAGCCCTGATACTTCTAGATATAAAATGATCAGTCTCAGGACAGAAAGAAATATTATCCCAGGAGCTGACTACCCAATGGCTCACAACAAAATGCTTGTACTTGGTGACAACTATGGCCACAGTGAACACAGACAACAGGTCTGACCTGCTAGGGAAGCTCCTGTGTTCTGTTTTAAGGGAAGTGTTTAATATATGTCTTCACTTTCGGCTTCCTAATTGCTATTAAAGTGATTCATGCTGGGGGTAGGTTCAGATTGCTGGAAGACAGAAGATTTTTCTACATGCAGCTATTAATAATCACCTTTCATTAACTTAGTACACCACTCCTCAGGACAGGAATGTGCATAAACACAGGGATAAGGAGTTGGCTAAAGATATTTTGGCAGTATTGGCAAAAATTGAGCAGGTGACTGTGGTACTGGCATAGGGAGCTATCCCATACTCAAATTCCTTCTGCAAGGGAATACATTCCAACAGTTCCAGGGATGCCTACAATACCAATAGCTCCTAAGACATCCATTTAGTATTTTTTATTACCCTGCAGTGACAGCAGCAATAATTAATTCTGAAAGAAATAATGCCTGAGGATCTGTAAAACTACACTGAGGTTTTGCTGAAGCTCAGTATGCACATTATGATACATATCTATATAGGTACATATATATGCATATATTCCAAAATGTATCAATCTGCAATGCAAATTTCAGAAAATGCAGAACTGAAAGATAAATTAAAATGCACCTAAATTTACTCCCATCTGAAAGAAGCAAAATGTAAACATATTATTAAAGGATGGATTAGCATGTCTAATTCCATGGAAATTAGAATATAGATAAAAATTTAAAACTGTAATTAAAAGAATGAAGAGAGAACATTAATAGGATGAATTATACACTCTAATGCAAAATAGTATGTAAAATTGTAGGCCTGTTTTCAAAACAGGAAATGAGGAAAAAAATACAGTCTGTGCCTGGGAAAAGATTGGTAATAAGCAGTTAGAGTTATCATACAAAAATTGTTGATAGTTTCTGAAACTTGTTAGACATCTTTTATTACTCACAGGTATGTAGAAGTAGCTTTTTCAATCCGTGCTTTACAAGCAGAATGAAAGGAATAGATTTATTTTTTTTGTTACAAATACTGTGGAATAGATTGACAATGATGTTTTTTGCAGTTCTCTGGCTACAGATTAAAACTGATATTGCCCATTATTCCCACTACAGTCAAAGCATCTCAGAGAATTTCAATTTCTAACTATTAAAAGAGTTTTCAGTTTCAAGTTAGAAGTACAGACATTCCCCTGTTTCTTCATACAGTATTTTTTTTGGCTGAATTTCAAGTTCAGTTTACAGGACACTGAAATATTGTCATGTTACAGAGCAGTTTGGTTAAGAGCTGTCTAAATCAAAGGTGATTTCAAAAAAATACCAATGATAAAGTTTTTTTCTGTCCCTGGTGCTGATGCAGCAGATACACCTCCTGGAGAAGAATCATCAGCTCCAGTCCTGAAATAATTAATTCTTTTTATTTTGAGAAGTCATGTATGAACTCATTTCCATGGTAACTTTGTTTCACATTTCACAAAGCTCTAACCCTGGAATTTCTCTGTTGTACCCAATACACAGTGACAGCTTTGCCTCTAAGTCACTGTCTACACGAGTTGCAAGAGTATCAGTTGTATTTCATGTATTTACAGGTACAAGATATATCAGATTTTTATCCTTTGTCTACATTGAAATCCTCTTCTTACTCCAGGTTTGTTTCTCTTCTGATTGCTTTTAATCAAGATTTCATTTTTACCTAAACACAGACACGTAGTCAAGTAATTGAACTCCCTGCAGAACAACAAAATTCCTTCTGTGTGTCACATCATTTTTCTTGCTGCTGAGCAAACAGATTCTGATCATTATCTAGTTAACTCCACTTAACTCCAGCTACAAGAGCATCCTGCTCACACAGAAAGGTATATTGAGTGCTATGTCTACAATCTCAGTTTTGGAATATCTTTTGAGAATCATTAGAAAATATAAAATCATCAAAAATATGTGCATGCACAGCCTATCCACAGAGAGGAGGGAGAATGGGAAACAAGCTATGATTTCAACCACTGCAGCCAAACCATTATTCACTTGCCATGCTGAGAAAGCAGAACCCATTTTGTATTTTGAAAACTATTTACTTTATAAAGAAAAATGACTCCTTTACTGAACAAAGTACAAATACAGCATTTGGTTTCTTTTTAACCCATTGAAGGAGTAACTTAGGGAGAATCTTTTACTAATTTGTTCCTAATGGATTTCCCTAGCAATAACAGTGTACATGGATTACTCACAAAGATATTTCAATGATAAAATATGGCTAGACCTCATAATTTAGAGGTCATACTTAGATCTCATCAGCTAGAATCAGAGCTCCTATTACTGTATGTGCACTGCTCTCCAAAGCAAGTTATGTGAACAGGGACACTCCTGGGTACAACTTCTTCCAGCAGCCTCTGGAAATCAGTGGATATCCAAGCCCCAGAAGCAAGCAAATGTTCTTGGGCATAAGACAGTTCTGGGTGAGGTGTCCTACCAACACATTAACAGTTAATTCCTCAAGAACCAGCTAAAGGTCAGAGAGAAGCTCTGACTGAAATGAGTGCTGCAACTCCCCCAGTTTGATGTCTAGATTGCCCTAGGTGCAGAGTGGGGACCAGTTGCATTTGGTGAAGCTCTACAGATGACGACCTCAGCAGAGAAACTTGCAGGATCAAAGCTGTGCCTTCAGGCTAAGACCAATGAACTCATTTCATGGATGACTTGAATCAAACTTTGATGCAGAAGTGAATCATTAACTCAGTCTCCCTGTGGCACTAGTATTTGTAAGCCACCTCAGATAGACCATAGGATAATTCAGGCTGAAAGGGACCTCAAAAGGTTATCTAGTCCAGCTTCCTGTTCCAAACTTCCTTCTGCTCCTTTTGCTGAATATTATATATGTATATAACAAACATACAAGCACATTTGAGAACTGCCTGGTCTAAACAAAATCAGTTTAAGGAAGAGATCACATTTAAGGACACTATTTTGCTCTGAGTTAAGAAAAAACAGCCTCACTACCTTATGAGAAAGTACAAACCAGCATCTAAGGTAAAATAATATGGAGCATAAAGCATTAGCTTTAAAGCCATATTGGCTTTTCCTCTAGCAACAAAAGTGTGCAGAAGAGTTAACATTAAAAATTAAAACGAAATAAACATGCTCTCTAATGAACTAATATACGTGGGTAAGGTAACATCTGCTACTTTGTTTATAACAAATGTGTCAAACATTAGACATGCCAGCATTCATGCACATGTTCTCATGGAAGTTGGAGAATTTGCTTTATTTTCCCAGTAGAAAATTGAAGATTTTATGTCACAGCAAAGTAATGTCAGGTAGGAGAGAAAGGCAGAGTTTTCCTAAACAAAGAGACAGTCCATCTGATAACTGCTGTTAGCTGGTTATTAGAGAAAAGGAGTCGTAATTGAAGTGATTTGGGAACGAGGAAAGAACATATTTTTAAGAAGTTATGACCCACTTTCTAACTCTAAACAAAATTCTAAGGATGCACAGGGAACATGGGTGATATTCCCAACCACTCTGAAGGCATCATCTCTTCCTCTACAGAAAGTCTTGGCCGTAATGATTTGTCAGTATCTGCCCTAGATGGTAAGCAGGAAAATTCTACCTCAAAGCCTATTTTATTACAGTGACAAGTGAGAATGTGAAGCCTAAACCCTAAAAGGTGCCCCTGAAAGGAGTTGCAAATTGATCTAATGCCCAGTTTCCTCTGTAAGTATGTAAACTGTTCACAGACATTTATTTGCTGTAATGGAAAACAAATCTTGAAAACTTATTACATCTATATTAAACATTTAACAAGAAACTAGACCAATTCTTCCACTTTGTTTGGAAAGTTCAACAGCCCGTGTTAACTAAATTGTACTTTTAACTTGCCTACAGCCCACAAAAGAGAAGGATGCTAAATAATAGAAACCTCAAAACACAGGAGCCAATAAAACCCCCATGATTTCCATCCCACTTGTTTGGATTCTTTGAAGATAAATCATGTCCCAAGATTGCTAAAGTGGAATAATTTTGGGTTTTGTTTAAACTCTTACTAAATATTTCAGCTGGTTTACACTGTTAAAACTTAAAATTTTGTTTTTATCATTGTCATCTCACTTCGGACAGACATGAAAACATAACTCACAGTAATATTCTATCATAACACTGCATTTGCTTCTTACTGAAGTGCTTTCCCTTGAGGATTAAAACTGCTATGCCTGGAGCATGTTCCAAGGGTATTGAGAGGCAATGACAATTTCCAGGGAAAGGAAAGGTGGCTCCTAGTGTTACCCAGTTAGGAACAGTGGCATTCTCATTTCCAAAAGCCATCCTGAAGGTCCTTCTGGCAGTGCAACAGTCTGTTGTGCTTCCTGCCTGCCTGGTGTGCTGAATGCAATGTGCATGGAGAGAGGATCCAAACTCATCTCTGCGCCCAACTGCCCATGGGCAGGATTTCACTTCCACATGGAGATGTCTCAGTATCAATGTAAAACAGATTTTGCTTACACCATCAAGGGAAAGGCAGTAGTGGACTGAACCATGGCTGTCAAGACCACTCTGTGAGGAAGGAACAGCTCTTTGGTGGCAGGAGGACGAGGAGGTCACAGGCACTAAAAATTGCTACTTTAGAAGTGTCTTAGACCAGCTCTGAATATTATATGGAGTGAGTGATTTTCACTCATCAGCCATATTCTCATTTCTTGGGAACTTGACCCTCCACTGCTTCATTCACAGTCATTTCAAATTAATATTAAAAATGCCTACAAGCTTCCAGTCACTGCTATTATGCTATACTTCAGCTCAATTTCTTCAGGGAATTTTGTAATCAGTGGTGTTTTCAGAATAGAGAATAGAAATTTTTTTGACAAAACATACCTAAGAAAACGTTACCCAAATGATTTCAAATCTGCTGACAGTATAATATATGCAGTCCTCTACATCTAACTTGCATATATATCTTCAGGTATGGAAACTACTTTAATATGGAAATATGCATTCTTAAGGTTTATCTAAATATTTTTCAAGCTCTATTTTGACACCAGAATGTAATAATAATAGTTCAGGTTAAAAAATTCTCTTTTTCATAGAGTGTACATTATTTTACATTCTCAATTACTGTTAAAGTGGTTACAATTATATTAAAACTTTTCCCCCCTTATACTTCCCTTCATCATGCATCATGCTTTAGTAATTAAGTCCACCAACTTTTCTTCCTTTTGACTTGAAACCATCTGACAATCCAATAGTATGTAACAGAACACTGTGTTCCTCCCACCCATCCTGCTAATTTGACATAGAGTACCCAACGAGTTGTTTACACCCTTATGTACAAGTACATTCCTATTGTAAGAGCTTTTCTTCATTTGCTCTTTCTGAGTACTTTCAGGTATGAAAAAATATTTTGGTTTTAGTGTCTGGGCTCAGTGGTACTGCTCATTTCTGCTGGTCTTTGTGCTCACTGAAACTTCCCATAGAAACCTCAGGAACTATCACTGACTTGAATTTGCCTGAATTTAAATACATACATTAGACAGAGTATGATTTCTGCGTTCATATATTCTTCAAATGTAGCAGTTCCTCCCTTTCCCCTTACTATAATTCAATGTATCAGTAAGAATATATTTCTTGAGTTAAAATATTTCTCTCTTATCTGTCCCATATGTAGTCCTAGCCTCACAATTCCCGCTGATTTATTTTGTATAGGCTTCTAGAACCCATGCATAATTCTTAGATATTAATCATGAAATCTCTTTGATGGGCCAAACAGTTCTGCAAATATCCCCATTCTTCCCATCTCCAAATATCTAATGAAAACACAGCATGAATTAAAAAAACCCAAGTATCACGCTGACTACAAGAGAAAAGCTATGATAATAGCAATTTATCACGTATCTCCAGGAATCTTATTATTTATGCTGCTGTCCATATTAATTTAACATCAAATTGTACCCAAATAAACTAGTCCAGGACATTGGTTGTGACATAAGGATTTGCAGGCAATACTTCCCCTGCATTAAAAAACAACTTTGAAAACAAATAGCATTGTATTTGTGCTTTTCATAATAAAATAATCCAGCCTAAGAGGAAGGAAAAGCAACACAACCACAACTAGAGTCACCCCTTTCCTTTCTGTGCTGCTAAAGTCAGAGAGACTCCAAAATGTTCTTGTCTTTGTTGTTAAAATAAGTCAGAACATCTTGGCCCTATGATTGGTACCTTCCAAGATCAGTGTGCAGGAATTACAGGGACAAAGCTAAATTTCCCAAACACCAGAGTAATTTGATGACTCTTCTGAGATGCAGGTGGAATGGTTTTCCAGCTGTCACTTTTTCTGTCTACTTCTGTACACAAAAGGGAAATTAATTTCTAAAACATTTTTCAGCACTACAGACAGAACTTGGTTCACAAACTCATTTCAAATGAGAAACACAAAATATCTCATGCATCCTACATACAAACACTGCATTAACACTTAAGAAAGCTACCAGAAAGTTACTCAGAAGTTTAAATGCAATTGTTTAGCATAAGCTATTTAAGCATTAAAATGAAATTGGACTGCTGTGGATCAGGTATAAACTGTATTTTGAAAATACTAGGTCAGAATTAATTAAAAGATAATTGCATGCAATAAAAATGAGTCAAGAAAAAGTATTTTTATATGTTATAATTTTAGAAATTAGCTAGTAATTCTCCTCCCTAACTTGAAAAGCAGCATATATCAATGAGTGATAAACTATGGCTTCAAAACAATTATCTAACTACAGATGTCAGCAGAGACTCTCATGATTATTATAAAACTATTCAAAAAGGCATTTTAAGCTCTGATCCAGTAACATTCTTTAATATTCAGCATATCATTTCATAGCTACTGAATATTTATGGTGACACCTTTCACAATATTCTACTGTATTTTCCCTTAAAGATCTTGAAATAATAATACTAACCCATATTGTATGTTAATGCTTTCATCCATATCCAACATACTTGGGTGAACTGCAGCTGATTAGCCTAACAGAACTTTTGATTGCCATATGGCAGAAACAGAATTTGCTGGTTTACATCAGAGCTGCTGTGTTTTAGATTCTCTTCACTGATGAAAAGTACCAGATCTCTGTGGTGAGTGTCCATGCTCCTCTCTAGTGAATTATCTCATGAAATCTGGAAGGGATATAGGGGTGAAGTCAGTCAGGTTGGTACTGCAATGAATGATCTTTGAACAGCTCTGAGGAGACTTGCAAATAATCCAGTACACACTGGACTGTAGTGAGGAATGTATTTAAGAGGTACTGCCTCAAAGATCACAGATGTAAGCTGGCATTGTAACCACAGATTCAACACAGACACTCAAGTTTACTCCATCAACACAAGGCTTGTGAAATGTTAGGTAAAAACACAGGGAAAAAATATGCAGAGAAGCACATCGCAGATTCAACTGGCAGTCAAGTCTGGCAGAAGTCTATCACCTAGTGACAGCTTCCTTTTCTCTCAGCTGTTAGGATGATATAGAGAGAAATGAGTGAAACAAGTCCTGGGCTTCATTACTGTAGGAAGAAAATGGTTCCCAAGAGAAAAATGATCAGGAAGTTCAAGTATTTTGATATAATGATCAAAAAGCTATAAACACTTTATGATATTTTCAGATTGTTCAAGTCAACTATGTTCATATTTGATGCATTAAAAACCAAACTTGCTGACATAGACAAAAACTACTCAATATTGGGGACAAAGAATATATACTGGAAGCATAAATAAAAGGACTGAAATTTAACTCCTACCTCTAAATCAATCACTGCCAGACTAGAGGGAGGGAGAGTAGTCTAGTATATAAGAACCATAATTGCAATGTCCTCCTTTGAGTTTGGCGTTTATGTCCCTAAAATACAATTATCACATGCTTGGGACATCTTAGTCACTGGAGATCTGTGAGCCCTGCAGATGTCAAAAGAAAATATCCCTGATAGAATCCCACAGGCAGCACACAAACGTCATCACTTTGAGGTAACACACACAGTGGGAAATCTTAACTGAACTAGTGGGAATCAGAACTGTGTAAAAAAAGGGAGGGATGAATCAGACTTTTCTATGCTTTCTATTGTCTACGAAAAAACCTCATCCATATCTTTCTGCTTTCTAGTTTAATTTCTTTTATTTACTTCCACTTAGTGATGCAGCTGAAAACAGCTACGTAAACCAGTGGCTTAACTCCTTCACTGTAAAGAGTTTGCTATGGTAAAGAAACCAGAAGAAAAAAAACTGTCTGAACAGTTAGCAGGTAATACCTTATGTTATGAGATGTCCTTACAAGAGTTCTAGTGGCTTCTGTAAAGCAGATATGCAGTGGCAGTGTGGGCCCCATTAACACTGGGTAGTCATCTTTAGATGAGCTACAAGACAGTTTTGAATTTATTTCCAGTAGGAGAAGGGTGAAACAAGCCAAGAAGAGGAAGAGATTACATACAACATAGTGGGTTTGCTGTATAATTCATGAAGTAATTCCTTCTAAGAAAAAAAAAAATATTACCCTGAAGAATTCTCTGTTCTGTTCTTAGTCTTATAATGACTGCACCCACTAAACTCTACTCTGAAAAACTAGTGTGAACCCCAGCCTGAAAAACAGCAATGTAAACTTTCTGCAAGTGTAAAAACCTATACAGGGTGGCCATGTTATGCTTACAGTTCAGATAAACTCTCAAAGAGCCTTGGAAAATATTTTCTCAAAAGGAATTTCTCACTCTGGAAAAGTGCAAACGTTTTCGCAGAATAAAACTAAATAGGATTTTTATGCGATAACAGAGTCCACAAAAATTGAGTTATTAATCACTGGTTTGAGCAAATCCTTGTTTAAAAAGCAATGTCCCCACACACCTCATTACTCACAGGAACAATGTGAGGACACTTTGGGAATGACACTCCAAAACATGCATTTGCAGTTTATAGTTCATTCTAAGTGAGAATTCAGTATTATTTCAGTAGCAACTTACTACCAAGTGCCCTAGCTCCAATGCTCCATGGAACAAAGATTACCAAGTGCCCTAGCTCCAATGCTCCAGCATGGAACAAAGACGCCATAGTTGAAGAATTAAGACATAACTTGGGTTTGAGTCCCTTAAAATAACACTTGTCAAAGTGTTCAGGTTGTTTTTACAATAATTTCCCATGTTTCTCACTTAAATCATCTTCTCTTGGTGTTTTCTAATAAAGACTGACATTGTAGTGACATTGCTGAGACCTTAGCAAAGTTCCCTCCAGCAAGAAAAATACAAGCAGAGAAATCAGTTTAGTGCATGGGCAAATTCCTGAAGAGTCCCTGTGGAACCTTACATCATAGACTTAATTCCATTTTTTTCCCTTCAACTTGTTAAGTACATGCCCTACAAAGGCTAGAGTACATTCAGGGGGAGAAGGGGAAAGAAGAAATGATGACAAAGCAGAGGCAATTAGTTTCTGATTACCATATATAATAGGTAGGGGAAGGAGGAAAGGGTCAGGCAGACAATATTGGAAGTAATTTAAAATTTGCTACATTATAAAAAAATCAGAAAGCCTATCTGATGAAATCAAAGCCTTATATCAAAGGGAAACTATATTATAATACACTTTAAAAATAACTTTTTATTATAGTAACCCTCATACCTCTGAAAACAGATTTCTCTGCATTTCTTGAGGATATAATTAAATCACAGATCTTTCTTTTAAATCTAAAACTGAAGTGTAAATTCAGTTCACTTCCAATGAAGAAATCAAAACATTTTTAATTTTTAGACTTCATTATCTTGATCTCTTAGCCTTGCCCTGAAGCATTGCCAAAAAGTATTCAGCCTTGGTAACAGAATTCTATTTACCCTCTACATTACAATAAAATTCATTAGCAAGCTTTGCACTTGACATGAACACAAACTTCCACCTGTCATTTTCTCCAGGTATCTAAAAACACTTTGTCAGTTCACAGCAAGTTCATTCCTGCCTTGTTCAATCTGACTTTGCAAAGCTAATATATGAACTATTTAAATTTAGCCAATGTCATTTTAGAAAGATATTGTCTTTGTCCTCCCCAAATATTGCACCCCACTAGAGTTTTCAGACAAAATTGCCATCACAGCACTTGAAGATCTGAGAAAAGCTAACTGCTTAAGTCTCTGAACTTGAAGGACATTGATTAAATTGCATAAAACTATGTAGTAGGTTTAATTCTGAATTTAAATAGCTTAATTCATGTGTCTTAACTCACCTTGCCTGTAATTTAGAACAAACCAAATTTAGACCAATTTAATTATGAGTAAAGTTACCTGTACAGAGACGAAACATTGTTAAGCTACTAAGAACTCAGTCCTTGCATAGATGTTCTTGCAGAACGTGTTTACCTACTGATGCTCCTCAGTGACAGAACCATTTTAAGAAGTGGCCATGTACCTCTGACACCTTTTGCCCAACCTGTACTTATGTCCTACTCTGCAGTTTCTCACAGAGTTCTGAAATGATTCAAACTGAAGATAAATTTCTGAAGCAAAGTAGGTGCCAAGAGCAACATATGACACCAGCTCAGACTTGGCAGCTATACAACACAGCCAGAAAAGCTAGGCTGACCATCCATTGCATATCCTTCTCTGTACTGACTGACTTCTGCCATACTTTGTTGCCCCCTGCCCATCTGATGACAACTCCCTCATTCCACACAGGACCCCTATGCACTATACTGGGGAACAGAAGAAATGCTGCTCTGTGTTTAACCACAACTACACCCTAAGGTGCTTTGCTCATCATCTAAGCCATTTTTAGTGCATGTGAGCACTGGAAAAAGCTTTCAGATTAGGATGCCCTTGAAACATATTGATTTTGTCTGAAAAAAAAAAATCACCTGTGGTTGCTGTTAGCATCACAATTCTTTGGTGCTTTCAAATGCACACAGTGAGGACCATTTTACATGTGAAGTAGTCACCACAGTATAACATGTAACTGCCAAAGATGCTTCAAAGATCTGTTTGAACCCATTTTCCTTTGAACTGTGGTGCCTGATAAAGTATATGCAAATTTTACTGAAGTTGTATCTGATTTTAGCTCACAGCTTCTCGTGGAGGGCAAAAATCTATAAAAGACATGCTTGCCAGATTAAGGGTTCCTGATTAGAGCTAAAACGATTTTAGCTCACAGCTTCTCGTGGAGGACAAAAATCTATAAAAGACATCATGCTTGCCAGATTAAGGGTTCCTGACTAGAGCTAAAAGAGTTGGCTTAAATCCAGACAGGAAATACAAATGCTAGGCTTTGATTTCTGTTGGAAAAGGTACAGGAACTGATCTACATTCATGGCTAGTGTCATATATAGAGAACACAAACACAAATATTGACAAATGCAAAGAAAAAACACCCAGTGTTATTGTGGTAGGGATCTCCTTGGGCATGCTTAACATCAAAGGTCAAGCAAGATGCAAAGAACAGCACCACAATAAAAATATCCTTTCTATTTTCCTGTATCAAAGTCATCATGATGTTGTATATATATTCCTTCACTTGTAGCTGTTACAACAAAGTGGTTATTAAATTTTCCACCCTACTTGCTGCTCATGGAAAAGGAATTTTTAATCAAGCCTCTTAAGCAGGGGGATTTACTCCTCAGCAAATACGTGAGGATGTATTTACAAGAGCTGCACTCAGACTGTAATGATGAAAACCCAATAAACTTGTCTAGCCTGAGTTTAGATACAGACACAAGAAGGTGGTTCATAACATCTTTGGGGGTTTTTCAGTCTGTTTGATAGTGGGGACATTTTTTTGTTGTTTGGTTGGGGTTTTTTTTGGGGAGGGGGGGTGTTTTTTCTTTGCAGTTTTTGCAGGCATTGCCCCATGTATGTCCAAAGCTGACATCTTTCAGATAGTATAAGGGTTTCTCTTTTCATTAAAACTTTTATTTTATGGGAAAATACAGCTGAGGATGAAGGGACAATAAAAAGTTTGAAGTGTAGACCTCTCTGTCAATACTGGTTCTTTATGAACTACTGTGCTCAGCAATACTCAGGGAAGAGGTCTAACTGCCATTGATTTTAACTGAGCAAGGTTTTCCAGAGCCTTTTACAATCTTTAATTCCTACCTTTGCCTTTTTCCTGATTAATACGAAGAGCATACTAAACAAATTTGCTGTAAAGCAGTAAGATCTAATGGAAGAAAACACCACTTTATGCCAGCAGAGCTTTAGTAGTAGAAGTCTGATTTATGGTCTTAGAGAGCAATTTCAGGCAGAGGATTCCCTTGCTGCTGGAAAATCTGAAGTCGTGATTTCAGGCATACTGTGTGGCACTTTCCTTTTCTTGTGAAATCAGCTGTAAGGTTTATAGTAGTTTTCCTCAAATGAATCTCAGTGAGATCAGATCTTAAGCTAGCAGGGAAATCTAATCTCACATGGCATTTACAGTATCTGCCTTGATTGGAAAACATGGGCCTAATTTTATCTCTCATTTGTTTTACAGCAAAATAAGTCAATGACTTTAATACTATTGTACTCAAATTAGGACAGATTCAAACAGTTCTCATTGTTCAGGATAGGATGCAATAATCAATATTCTATGCATTTAATAGATCATTAGTGTGACATTTTTACAAGAATTAACATCCTGATTAATGTTGTCCTTGCATTACCACCTGCCCTTCTACAACAAGTCCCCCCAGAGACCTTGTTGTCATATATGGAGCAGATCCTAATGTCATTTACAGAGAAAAAAAACTTAGTTGAAATGAATAAAACTTAAAGCTTTTTAGATGCTTCTATGATTCTACTTAAGAAGGGCATTCAGAGTTTGGGCCACTAGGTTGAGTTAGTGGTTTACTTCCCTAGTTTTTCCTCCTGAGATTATCTGTGAGATTTTTGCATTCCAACAGTGGAGGCATCAAAAATATTTTACAGTAAACATTGCCTTACTTATTGAACATTTAATTATTATCCAACTAAACTCTTTAGTAGTGCCCTCTAAACACCTACTGTGCAATAAAGCACCATAGGTGGCTCAAGTTTTCTAGGGTTTCTTCAGCTATTTTTGTTACATACTTCAGTCAAATTGTGGTTTATGATCTGGTTTCTAATCAGAAATCCAGACATCTTTATGACAAAACAATAACAAGAAGAATACAACAGAATTTAATTTGAAGAGAAAGTCCATTTGGTTGAATTTTGAAATCCATTTTATGTCTTTTTCAAATGAGCTCATCTGCAAACAAAAAAGGGCCAGTTTCTCCTGCTTGTCCCTCATTTCTCTGCCACCCATCGGAGTGAAATCATTAATAGATCAAAATTTAATCACATGGAAATTAAGGTCACTCAGAGGCATACAAAGGAAGCCACTCCTTCAAGCGAATGAGGAAGCTCTTTCTTTGCTAGGTTCCCATCCCCTCTGAAAAAGCTTATCACTTGCTCACAGGGAAAGGCATCATTTGCATGAAAGAAGGATCTCAGCATGATAGCAACGTTCCACAGCTGATCTCTGCTGCAAAGCCTGCCAGGGGAGACTGGGATCAAGTTTTGTTTTGGCTGAGAGCTGCCTCATTGCAAACCTGAGCATCATCTTACAAGAGCACACAATTACATTGATATCAAGATTCACAAATAACAGAAGATTTTTACTGGCCACCTTGTATTGTAACCCCTCAATGGCAATGGGTTTTCATCAGAAGAAATGCTGCATTTCACAAGTGTGAGAGGTCATGTGTGATTGCAATATGCTTCAATGACCACTACTGCACATCCACAAGAATTTCACAGCAGTATAAAGGGGAGTCCAGATGATAGGGAGGTACAATCCCTTATGTAGCCATACACAACGGCACAAAGAGGCAGTGAAAAGAAAGGTCTGACACTTAAGGTTAAAATATTTATAGTCAATTAAATAAAAATACTTTCCAATCATGATACATGAAAAATAAATTAAGTCTACTCGTTGGAAAGCAGAACTGGCAAATATCACATGCCAAGCTGAGAAAACTTTTAATTTAGATGTGCTGACTTCTCCTTCCTGAGCATGGCAAGTCACTGCAAGTTCTGGAGAAGTTTATAGATCCATGCAAATAATAGTTTTGTCACTCAAGGCTAAACCTCAAACCAAACTTCCTACTAGGAAACAGACAAAACAATTATATATTATATAAAAGATAATATAACAAAACAGCATGTTACCAAGTGAACTTATTTATAAAAATAGGTCTCTTTCAGTCACAGGTTTCTGCTTCCATCCTGAATAATCAGATACAGAGATTAAGACAGCTGGAAAATGAAGTTTCAATACACAACATCCAGACACCAAACCTGACATCATCCAAAAGAAGCATCAAGAGATACTGGCCCTTCCACCTGCAGAAATGACTATAGCACAGTTTGGGGTGTTTGCCAGTGTAGACCATCATGAAATTGGCAGAGAAATGGCAGATCCTGACATTTTAAATGAGATGAAAACAGAGAATGAGACTAATGAAGAGGTGGAATGTGGGCAATAAAAATGTACCCACATCACATATGCCAAGTAAACAGAAGAATGCCTGGTACCTCGAGCTTTGGTCTTGGGAATAAGAAAAATTTGCAAAAAAATTAACTGGTATGTGCATTGGAATATGCAGCCTTAAGCAAGCAGCCAATTTCCTGCAGCAAACAAAGGTTACTGACTGCTAAACCTAATTTCAAACAAAACCAAAACTATCTAGAACAGAACTAGAAAAGCACATGCATGAGAGAGGTGGTTACAGAAGAAAAAGTGCAATATACTTGATACTATTGTACATTTTCTTACTGGTCTCTCCTAGTCACAGTGTAGAGTCTGGGCCAGTGAAACCTCCCTTAAGGAAACTCAGAGCATCCCTAACTTGGGAATTAGAGATTAGTTAAACTCAATCACCTCAAAGGGAGAAAATATAGAAGCAAGACATAAGGATACAAAAACGAACCAAGCAACACACAACTACATCATGCACCACTGTCCCACATTCCTTCTTCCCAGCCCACACCAAATATGTTATGTATGAGGTCACTCCTCTATGAAAGAAGTAAAAAACTGCAGGAAATGCAGTTGTATCACTGCTTGGGGAATGCAGCATGCCTTACCCAATAACAGATGGCTAATCCCAGCTTCTATCCTTTGTGCCTCCAAGGGAATGTGCCCCTTACTAAATTGGTGGAGACTTTGGCCTTTCAGAGCACACTCAGCCAGCACATCCTTACCCTGAGAAGAGGAATTTTTTTCTCCCATGCTGACCAGTGGGTAAACTCAGATCATCTGAACAGGTCTGATTTTCAGCCAGACTCCAAAACTCTTGTTCTCCTCAAGAGCCTATAGCAACAGTGATTAGTCAGAAGCTCTCCTTATAGCAGAGCCCTATTCATAGAACTTAGAGAAAATATTTTTAAAACAAAAGACAAATGGGTTTGAGTTTTGGTAGTTTGTTTGGGTTTGTTTTTTTTCCTAATTGCTAATTTCCAGGTGCATCTGGCTATACATGAACTTATCTTCTTAACTTTAGAAATGCACTGAAAATTCATAGCATACAACTTCTGGTAAAATAACACACCTTCTTGTCACCTCTTGGAAACAGAAATTTTGTATTCAACTGATGGAGTTTCTGAATTTTTTTGTTGTTGTTGTAGGGTATTTTTTGGGTTTTTTGGGTTTTATTTTTTAATTTTTAAATTTGCATGCACATACAAACTCCCCAAAAGTCACTCTATTGCTACTGAGGATTACTTTCTTCTCTCTATGTTAAAAGGAATTAGCAAATTACTTTCACATAGGGAGTTGCTATAAAGCAGAATAGCCTTTGTTTGTTGACCCAATTGCATAAAATACTAACAGAAGGGTGGTTGTTGTCTAAACATCATCAATACTGCGTTACAACCAAAGTTACATAGCTCCCATTGATGACCTTTAGAACTTGGTATTTCACCCATTCCTCTGCAATGCATAAAATTCTTCTATATTAATTAATTCACATAATCTAAAATGTCTTCCATACAGAAGTCTTCATGTGAAAATTATTATTTATGAGGTGTCAAGTGAACAGCATTACAGCTGTAAGAGACTATTCGGTAGAGACATGGGACACATTAAATTTTAAGAAACTGACACGCCTTGCTAATTAGAAATGCCAACATTTGACATTTTTATTCCCAAGAAAATTGATTTATTATAGATTCATTTAATTTCTGGGAAAAAGCTGGTGCTTGGAATTCTGATTCACAGTCCACAAGAGGTAGATTTCTAACCACAGTGCAGTATAGTTTCAGATCACCTTATCCAGTGCAAATAGATATAAATGAAATGCACAGAGCCCTCAATACCTAACACTCTGAATAAGCACAGCTGTCTCAAAGAACTGATTTCCATCCATTTTCTGACTCCTCATTTCCCACCTGGGACTATGTAAAGCACTTTTTAAGCAGTCCTTCTAGTAGCTAGAAGAAAATTAATGATTTCACCACTCAGTAGACAGAGCTACACCAGTGACCAGCTGTGGGTTGGGTTTAATTTCTTTTTGTTAAAATAAAAAGATGATATATGAACACAAACAGAATAGACACATTCCTGATTTTCAAAATTATTTTATACCTGTCAGTTCTATCAGTTTTCTAACAGATTTCCTTCTACACCTGTGTAATACCATCCCAAAGCTCCTGTCTTAGGAGGGTTTTTTCCCCCAGAAAACAGCTTTTCCTTACATTGGGGTATCATAGAATCAACCAGGTGGGAAAAGACATCCCAGATCATAGAGTCCAACCCTACTGTGGTTACTAGACCATGGCACTAAGTGTCACATCCAGTCTCTTCTTGAAAACCTTCAGGGATGGTGAATCCACCACCTCCCTGGGCAGCACATTCCAATGCCTGAGCACTCTCTAAAAAATCTCTTCCTAATATCCAACCTAACCCTCCCCTGGCAGAGCTTGAGCCTGTGCCCTCTTGTCCTACTGCTAGTTAAAACATCGGAGAAAACTGCTCCAAGCATCACTGTACAGAATTGGAATTTATTTTGTTTCCTAACCCAAACATCTAACAGTGTCATCTATGACCAACTTATAGCCTCCCAGTAAGTTAATCATCTTGGTTGATAACAGTGAGCCACAAGTCAACACGGAGTTAAATGAGAGAGTGAGGTACACATAACTCATCACTGACCCAAGAACATACACTAGGACTAGGAGGCTAACTTCTTGACATTTCAGGGCAGCATTTGGAGGGTTTCAGGCCAGAGCCCATCAGCAGTGATCCTTTCAGTCTGAGTAAAATGATCACTGGTTTATCTATACAGCTGCACCAGAGTTTATACCAAACCTCATGCTAATTTTCAATGCGTCACAGTAAGTTGGTGTGTTTGGGCTTCTTTGTTATTTATGCGAAACATGAATGTTTCTGCAAAACAAACACAGCAAACCTGAGCACCAAAGGGAATTCTACTTTTCAGCTCTTTGTAGCAGCTGGTTGAATAGAACAGGGTAATTAGATTCCAACACTCAGATGGCTGAGATTTACTGCCTGCAAGAAGTAATGCTGCCCCAAGTGAAGAAAGCAACATAAATAGCTCTGGCTCAAGGGGTACCTTTGACATATTGACATTGTCTTCATAAGGTATCAGTATGCCAAGTTCCCCCTGTGTGAGGTGCACAGGCAAATCTGCTGGGGTGGGGTTAGTGTGCAAAGAGAGTCATGGAGAGGCTATTTGAAGCACCTGGAGCATCTCTCAGCTTGAATATAACACAAAGAAAGAGAAGGTTCAAAGGAAAGATGCAGCAAGAAAGGCATAACAAAAAACAAACCCAAAACAAAAAAAGCAAAACAAAAATAAGACAAGGTAAAAAACCACAATAAAGAAATCAAACTTGAAGAACCTTCCAGAATTAGAAACAAAGTAGTCTACAACTTCTTTAGAACCAAATCATTGCAGACTATTCAATAAAGAACTGTTGTATGGCTATGTCTATGCTGTATGTTTCACCTGTGTCCCTAACAAGTAATTTTGGCCAGAGGACATACAATCCATTAATTTATTCTTCTAGAGCTTGTTGTCACCAGAGTGCAGGAGTTGTTCAATGTCCTTCTGTATTTAGAAGGAGCATTCTCCCATGGTTTCCTGAGGGGGAAAATAATCCTTAGATGCTTGGCAGAGAATGTTGCCACAGAGACACAGGTGAGAACAGGCCTACTGACAGGCTGCCAGTCCCATGGCCTGATTGTGCACCAGAGTTACCTTCAGCTGTGTCACTGTGGTTTATTTCCCAACAGTTCAGTTTGGAAGAGGTACAGGGAAATGTTACAAAAATAAAGCTTTGTGAGAGTCTCTCTAGACACCACCAGTAAATATTAAAACCTGCTGAAGGTAAGTGGAAGATGAAGGCAACAGAAAGAACAAAAGGCATAGCTTGTCTTCTTTTTCTACTGATGTTCTGAGATGTCATTTCAAGAGGGTTGCTCTTGAAGCTTAGAGACACGTGCTAGAGGTTGGGCATAATTATTTAGACTCACTGACTCACAGATGTTACCTTTAACTGGTTTGTCAGTTGTCATGCACCACCTGACAATCATGCTGAAGAGATGAAGCACAAGCACATGTACTTTCTAACTATAGTGCTGCATATTGCACCAGTGATCTAACTATAGTGCTGCATATTGCACCAAAGTGGCTGTCAAAGACAGAAACCTAAAGAGCAGCTCTTCAGGTAGATTTTTTCACTAGTAACACATGACCTGGAGTGCCACATCACTCCTCTGTGAGACACATTGGCCTTGTGGTTTATGTACCAGGGCTCAAGATCAGAGACCTGCAGAGCTACATCATACCTAAGCTAAGGTGCCAAAGGTAAGAAGCATTCAGAAACATTAATAATATTTTACTATCAGGCTATGAGGTCATATCAAAGTAACTTTTGTACCAGTCAGTCCTTAACAGACAGTTAGTCTAATGCTAACAATGTAGACATTTCAAGTCATGATATGTTTATAAAGCTGTAGATGTCACTAATCTAAAAGAGTTTGCAGATACTCTGAAGGGACAGCATAAAAATTGTTTTGAAATCTGTTCACTGGATAACTATCCTTTCCATGTGCTCTGTGACAAAAGCAATCAAGACTGACAGACTGGAAAATCTCTTGCTTTGCTGCAAAAATATTGATGCCCTAGTAGCTGCTAAATTAAACCACCTCTGCAGGTGTTTGTTTTGCCCAATAGCAGGAGATAAAGCAGAGGCAGTGACATGTTTCAGGCAGCACTGAACTACATCTATGGGTATCCAAGTACAATTAGAAATTAAATTACTAATTTTATTTTTTTTTGCAGTTGATGTAAGTGTTTTTACAGTGCCATGTAGTCACCTCAGTTATGCTAAAACAGCACACTGTGGACACTTATACAGCAATGTTCAGTCATAGTTTTTAAGCCACTTCAAAGAATTTCAGAACAAATACTTCAGCTAAAGTGACAAAGGAAAATCCTGCAAATATAAATTACATTTACCACCAAGACTTACACTGCTACTACCATTGTTCAGACTTGAAATGACAATGAGCAGAATTTAAGTGAAGCTTTAAAGAACTTGTATGTAATCCAAATATAATTTCCTGTTTCTCACATATTTCCTCAAAGAGGCTCTTGAAACATTCTTAACCATTTATTTAACATTGCAGCTATGCCTAGTCACTATCATTAAGGGAGATAAACACTGAGAATATTTCAGCTCCACTAATTCCTATAAGGAAAAGAAAATGAAATTTAAAAAGAACAACTGCATTTCAAGTGCATCAGTCCCTAACACGTGCTAGAAACTAGAAAGTAATTACAGTTGCTTAGAATATCTCAAAAAAAGACTGGATGAAATATTCTTAACTTCATTTAAGACACTGAATAACTGAAACCAGATGTTTTGCTCAGGAAAAAATATTAAATGTCTCTCCTTGAAAACAAGACTTGAAGGTGATAAAAGGAATTCTTTCAGCCCAACAGTTATGCTCCTAAGTGATTTCTTGTTTCAAAAACAAAAGATGAAGTTTCTGAAGTTGTGGCTGAGGTAGACATACCAAATTATCACAGCTCATTTGTTTTAAAATCTTTGAAATGTGTTGAGTCAAACTGGATTTCTTTTGTATTTGACTAGATTTTAGCTTTTCCTGGACCAAATCAAGGACCATTTCTGAAAGGTACATTTTTTTGCTTACATCTGCATGGAGGGCACGTGCAAGGTAGTACCTCACAGAAGGTTCCTATTGCCAAATTCTTGGCACACACACCAGATTACATCTAAGGAGCAGGACAGACACTTCAGAATATACAGACCATGTGGATCCTAACACCAGGAAGTAACACAGAACCTGAAGAGGTATGATACATGATGACTGTTCTGTGTTCTTTCAGACCATGACTGGATGAGGTGGAACCACCTGGTGAGAAGAGGAAAATTGTTCTTTCTCTGGAAGCTACCTCATTTTCAGGGAGGGAAGCTTCACACTAGCATAAGGGCAGGCAGAGAAAGAGGTAGAGAACAAAAAGAGCTCAGCAGGATCTGTGAACTTGTAGTTTACTCAAAGACCAGAAAACAACAGAGAAAATAGAATTACTAAGCCTAACAGCACAATACCAGCTCTGGGGTTGACCAGCAGTGTTGGATGTTAAGAGCTATGAAGGAAATCTGAAAATACCACCCTCTTAACAAATCTGGAGAGTGATACAATATAGGATTAAAACAGAAAGCATCCAAAGATATAATGGGATAGCAAAGCATCAAATTCTCACTGAAAATGTGTTGGAAATAGGTGTCTGTTTCCAAAGGTTCCCCTAAGAACACTTTGTGAACCTGTATTTTCAAATGTCAAATTTCTTCTCAGGACCGTCTCAGATTAAAATAGGGTCCATCCTCTTTCCTACTGCTTGTATCCCCTTTTTTCTCTCTGTTATTTAACCAAAGTGAGACTACTGCCATGTATTCTGCACCATCAAGAAAGGAAAACAGAACTTGCAGCCTCAACTTGAAGCTGATTTTACTTTAGGCTAAAATTTCCCAGTCACCGATGATACTGCTTTGCTGCAAGAAGTATTTACTTGAAGGGATAAAAGCCTTTGTGATTACACCTTTGACAATAAAATATTAGTATGCATTAGAGAAGCAACAGGACAGGCAAAACATATGCAAGAGGCTGATTTCCCTCTCCCTCCCACTGCTATCAGCTATTCCTGTTGCAGAGCTCAAGGCAGACTACAACAGTGCCAAGTTTGAACAACAGATGAATCCTTTCCAGTACCTTCTCCTATGTAATTTCTAGACATATTTTACATTTTTATGGCAAATTCAATTCCCAAAGGAGCTCAGACATTTTGAAAACCATGTGAAGAGCTGCCCTTCAACAGACTGTTAACTTTTGGAGCAAGAGGCAAGCAAATACTTATCAGCAGGTGGGTACAGCTATGGGTAAAGGCAATCTGGGACCAGTACCTATCTGAAAGAGGACTCCAACATATGGAACTTCATTAAAAAGTGATTCAATACTACCAGGATATGAGTAATGGATTGTATAGTTTCATACTTCAGCAAATTTTGTCAGATATTTTTTAAACATACTGAAGTTTTGCAGTATGAGTTGTTAAGTTTAACATGTTAAACACATACAACACCATATCCTTTACCTGAACTCCACTAGGGATAGCTTACATTGGCACACCTTTGCCATATAAGCATGCCAAGTCCATAAACACAGAAACATTGAAGAGTAAGAAATTTAGTTAATGTGGTAAGAAATTTATCATATATAATTACACATTCTTAAGAGATACTTAATGCACCAAGTCTCCTCACATGAGACAGACTTTCCCCCAGCTTTAAGCAGACACCAACTCTGAGGAAGAATAACAACCAGCTGACACATTATTGCCCTTTTAATAGGAGCTTTGGCCGTTCTCTGCAGCGAGTTATTGAATTTTCAATGCACCTAACCATGCTGTATGCAACTTACAGATATTATTAACACTCAGAATCACCACAAGGTATCTTTGGATGGGTCAATAAAGACAGACTGCATAAAGATTCACAAGCTGTTTTCAAATTTCAGCAGCATCCAAAGTTCTTGCAAAAACCAGATAAACAAGCAGATTCTTCTAGTTACATACTTTTAAAAATAATCCTCTGAATCTCATCTTACTTGGAGAGATTTATATTTTTTTTAACCTGGGAATTCATTTTGCATTGTTCTGCCTTACTCCCAGTGCCACTGCCTCACATGGGCTTCTTTTTGTAAGAAACTTCCAATCCTAGGAAGTACAAAGTCCTAGTGATAAAAAAGCAAATAACTCGAACATTTTCTTATTTAAGGTAATGAATTAATGCTAAATTCTGATAATGTATTAAAAAAACCAAACCCACAGGAAAAGTATCCTAGAGGGTACTCAAAATGTCATCTCAAATTAAATCCAAAGTCAAAAACTCTCCTTCTGCTTTCTATGTGCAGATTGATTCCATGCTAAAAGGAAAAAAAAGCTGACACACGAGACCTATGTCACCAACAGAGAGAGGGAACAGGGAACTAAACACTTACAGATTAATCAAGATTGGGAAATATAATTTGGATGATAGAGTATCTTTGAGCTTTTTGTGAAAAGGGACATAAGGAACATATGGACAACCAGTGTCAGATGAACATTTACATGTGATCGGATCACTGAATCTTCCTGCACCTTTCAATACTATTTCATCACACTATGCCCCAGAGGCAAGTACCTTCCAAATAATTCCTATTAGAGAATGAACTCATTAACTGAGCAGAAAGCCATCCAGAAACTCCTGTCAGTCTAAGTCAACGATTAAATTTGGCAACATGGTTTGCAATGTTTTTGAAAAAATAGTTAGGTAAGACTTTCAATTAGTATAGATTAAGTAGAGATTTACAAATTTCAAAGGCTTTCTAACAGTTTAACAATTGTTTCAAATCTTCAGTAAAGCATTATTTGATAACAGATGTTAGTTTCCTTTGTTTCTAAATCCAATGGCAAGGAAGAACAACTTCCAAAAAAACCTGAAAAAGTATTGCAATAAAAAGCAGTAAAGAAAAAAAGTTTCTTATTCACAGGAGTTGATTACATTGATTTTAAAAAACTGGAGAGAAAAAAAACCCCAAAATTACTTCCAGTAAAATGCAAATAGTAACAGATAGAGCTAAACAAAAACCCAGTAGAATTGCTCTTTTTGGAGGCAGAGAAGGGAAAACTGTTGTTTTTCAATAACAGAAATAATAACATTACAACTACCCAGTCAACAGAGGCAGAAAATGATTAACTAGAGGAGAGTGACACAAGCAGCTTTTAGTAACACAGTGATAAAAAAGATATAAAAAAGCAGGAAAAAACACTGATGCAAACAAGTATTTATGAACACCAGATATAGAAGAGCTGAAAGCAGTAACTCAGGCTATAATGTGGCTGATAAAGCAATGGTGCAACACTCTAATCACTTACAGTCCCAGGACTCCTGTTTTTGTGAGAAGCAAATAACTCATTGTTTGGATAGAGCAGTAAATTTCATGCAAATTTTGAAGTGCTGAAATAAGATGCATCCCTTAGGAAAGCAGACAGTTCCCATGTAATTGAGAAATGGACACTGGAAATGGAATTACAATGCAGTTTGGATAGAACAATTCCCACATGGAGAGATTCCTGCAGAGCAGGATGTCCTTATTATTAAACTCCTCTTGGTGCCCAGAAGCTGCATCATTTCTACTGTTTGACTCTGCCCTGGAAATTGCTGATCATCCCTGAAGAACACAACAAAATGTAACACAACAAAAGAACAATCAGGTATGGGTTGTAAGAAAGGATGTATAGAAACCTCAGCAGATGACTGCCAGGAGGTAGCTTATATACCTTCCAGTATTATTATGATTATATATCTTATATAAAAGATGATATATCTTAACTTGCTTCCTCCCTAAAAACCAGGCAGGTCTCAAAGGGGTTTTACATATAACTATTCTCCTACCCACACAGTTTGCCAAATAAGCCCCTCAGAACCCACCTAAAGGGCACAGAGATGTAGCTAACAAGAGTGTGGCCAAAGCCCAGAATGAAATGTTGTTTCAATACTATTAAAAACTGTCTCTAAGCATTTGTCTTAATTGTGTTTAAGTGATCCTGAAGTACAGAGAAATATGTGGATGGACCTTGGGCCAGTAATAAATCCAAGAGCAATGAAGACTCAGAATGCAGCTGGATGACAAATGTGTTTGAAACAAATTAGATACAATAAAATAATGGCACATTAATGTTTGTATAATTTGTTACTAGCTGACACGGATTGTACCTTTCCTTTTGGGTTTCTGTGAAGCTATTCTTGATCAGACAGTTTCTAATTTGCCTGAAACCTTGTGAGGAAGCAGCATGTGCAATAACACAGGGCAGTACTTCCCATAGCTGTTATACTCTAAATGATTCTTCTTTGCACAGACTCATCTCTGTTTCCTATACATCAGTGTTAGAAGCAGAATCTTTACACTTGCTAAAGCCTTTGGAAATCTACATACTGTACACAGCAGATTAAAGTTGGCATCAGAAAAGAACCAGAATTCAGATTTTGAGAAAACATTCTAGATTTTGCTAAACATAAAAATATCCCTGCATACTCCCATTAGCAATAACAAAAAATACAAGTCTCCTCTCAAGCCTGTGGCTCTAAATTTGTCCCAGATTCTGACAAACAGCATGCAATTAAAGATCAGAACGAGTACAGAACAGGAATCAGATCTCTAAACCTCTCTGGAGGGTGCCATATCTGCACACATGTTGATAGGACTATTCCTTTACTTTGGTGATTATACTGCAAACAGTTTATAACTTTTTCCTAAAGAGTAAAAGCTGCACCTGAATAGAACTTCACCCACTGAGTGCCTTCAAGTTCCTTAGGCACAAACTTTCCTTTTCAGAAAAGACATTCCTGTTTCCACTGATCTTATTGGTTGGTTGGGTTTTTTTCTTTGTTGTTGTTTTCTTTTTGGTTTGTTTTTTTTTTTTTTAAGGTATATATGACAGTAATGTATTTTAGTCTACATCTGACAAAAGTGCATCAAACATTAAAGATGGCACAAGGCACAGGATCAAGTTTTACCAGCTAGAGCTATATGACATTTTGGTCAGCCCAAAACTCTTTCTAAAATGACAATCATTCTCACCTTTATGAATTCAGCCTTTTGCTTCCTTAGCTGTAATTAATTCCAAGAGAATTCAAGCAAAACACAAATAAGTGACATTAAGCAAATTTTAGGGACTCATTAACCTTTTATTTCATATGAATTTTTATTCTTGACTGTACCTTATGAAACTGAAGGGACAACCCCAACCCATAAGGGAGGCATATAAAAATTTTAAGCCTTATTAAGCATCAATCACTCTTTAGGAGAAGTCCTAAAATATAGCAACAGAATTTCGTTGCCTTAAATCATTTGGACTGAGAAAGATTTGGACATGGTGTCTACTATTGTTCAACAAGAAAGAAAATATTGTTTCTTAGTGTGCTGTGTGTGATTAAGTGTTCTTGTTACCTTGTGTACTTTTCTGCAAGATTCTGCCAATTTAGTGTGGTAGCAAATCTCCTGCCGAAACTGCAAATGGAAAAATATCTGTAACCTAAGAAGCTTTTCCCCACTGGTACTTGTTAGGCTCTGCCTAAAGAAAAGTCAGTTGAGAAAACCCACAACAACCCTCAAATTCAAAAGCCAAACCTGAAAATTTGGCAGCTATCATCTTAACCTGCTGAGCCTCACGCTGCATGTTTTAAGGCACGAGTACTCCTCTGTGTGATCTTTCACCCCTACAGTTACTTGCAAGGTTTACAACTATACTAAAATTTCACCTAGTATTAGGCCAGCAATGCTGTGACATTAATTGCTTCTAAAAAATATATATAAACTTCTGACATTCATTCTCATCCACTGTGCTTCACAGTGTTTGTTAAAAAAGAATAATAAAATTTTATCACAAGGATAGCACTGAAAGGAAGGAACTATGACCACTGAGCTGCTAAAAAATGCTTCAATGTTTTCAGAGGCACAGGCCTGAGTCACTTAAGCATTTAATTCCTATTGATCTTAATGAAACTCAGGCACCTTTATACCTCAGTGCATCCAAGACTTGCATTCTTAAGGCCTTTCAATCATGGTGAAAAAATAGACCCCATTGCTTGCCAAATAAGTTCACTCTGGGTCGTATTTATGTCAGCTTTCATATGGGCAATGCTAGCAAGGAGAACAGCAATCATTTTCACGTAGCTCGGGGCTTGAAACAAGCTCTCACTTATACAGTAGTAAATTCAGAGTAATTCCATTTTCTTCATTTGATTGGATCTGGCCTCTTGCCTCTGACACTGCCTGTGGTAACAAAAATCTGTACTGTAACATTTTTCCCCCCATTCAAAATAAGATTGCTTTTTAAGGAGAATGCTTAGTAAGAAGAATGGCAATGGTTTGCACCACTTAGAGATTGCTAACCCTCTCTATATGGATATAAGATGATTTTTTTGTAAAGTGAGAGGGGAAAGCTCGTGCACAGACATAACACTTATACCTTACAAAATATCTTACCTTTAAACACACAATCTCCCACTTCCACCTTCCAAAAAATAAAATGGAAGTCTAAACATACAAGTTACAGCACCATGTAAACTATATTGACAAGGGCAGAAAGATCCATGCAAAGGATTAGTACTGCAGTAGTTAAGAGAAAAAGATAAGTCAGATACATAAATATCTTTTCTGGCACGGTAAATTGTTACTCTTTTGTTTGCTCTGGCATAACTATTCCTAGCAATACCTGCCAGGCAGGAGCAGGTGTAGAGCTGCTACTGTGCCAGGTAACACAGCACAGGAAAGGGGAGCCAATTTTAAGCTCTTGCAGAACACCCTCTATCACACTCTCAGCAGAGTTTCAAAGTCTGGCATACCTTTTGTGTTCTTACTCTTGAAAATTTTGGCTTTGCTATTTAAATATACAAATATTTCATAATAACTTACTTACAGTTCCCTGTGATCATTATTCTTTCCACTGAAAATTATGGCAACTGGAATCATCTGCACCGCAGCACATACTGTGTACACCAAGAAAGAAATCAAAGTGTGTCATCACTGTTGATAGAAGGATAAATATAGTTGAAGTCAGATTAATATTTCCAAGATTACTCATTTCTACTTCAAAAGAGAAGCAAAGATCATGTGCGAAATGACAGCTACCCATCTGGGACTGGAAAAGTCACCATATGGATGTCTTTTGCTAATTATAGATAAATTTTTGATCTAAGGGATTTAAAAGTAGGGATCTGTCAGTTCAAAAATATACTTCCTTTCCTCCCTCATTGAGGCAATGCTTTGGTGCTGGTTAATCAATTAAGCAGAGCATTGGATCACACAGATTTACTTCACCTATAAGCAATCAGTTTTCTCCTACTTGATGCAATATGTGTCACATCTGTATCTCAATTAAAGAAGTTTTTTTATCATTATTCCTTTTTTATTTTTTCCTTTAGTTGGCTCAGAGAAACCTCGATAATCTTCTAGCCCTGTGGCCCACACATTCAGAAGCCATGAGATTACTTTATATTACTGCTTCATGTATGATATCTCTACTTGAACTACTGCATATACTCCTGAAAGCATTCTAATTGGATTAAAAGATGTTTCAATAACATAATTGTCACCCAAGGTAAGTTCTTTCAAGAGCAATTAATTTACATAAATTAAATATGTATTCCTAACTTTGTGCAAGTTGGTTCCTGTTAGAGTATAAAATTAATTTTTTCCTGTATTTTGTCTGCTGAATTGATGGTTAATTCTCTATCAAATTAGGGAACTGGTTGCATATATTTATAGATCAATCACACTGTTCTTCAGCCTTTGCTTTGATACACTATTAGAGTGAGCTTCTTGTCCTTGGGCGGTGTTTTCTGTATTTTAAGTCAGAAAAAGAGCTCCTCTAAAGCCTCCAGTTTTTGGCCTCCTTCTAGAACTGCAAACACTAGCTGATACTCCAATAGCAATTATATCAGTGCCAAATGCAGAGGCTGCATAGTCTTTTCATGCCTGCTTACCATTTTATGGCATTTATTCATGGATTGCATTAGCCTTTTTGTCACTACAGTAGAATTTCACTTCAGCATGTAAAGGTAGCCAAAGTGAAGAAAGCTGCAGCCCTAATAACTGGGGAGAAACAGGCTTCTCCATTAGACCATTGAGACCACTCATGCTTACAATAAAGCCTCTTTATCCTCCCCACTGTTGAGTACACTGAAGGTTAGACAGGGTAAGTACATTGGATGTTAGCCCTCTCTCCCAAATGCCATGCTGGGCTGGGGAAGAGCTGAAAAAATACAATTAAGTTGAGTTCAGGCCAGCAGCTGTGTTCTCCACTCCTCTCCAGGGGAGTTTTAGACACACATAGCACCTTCAGCTGTACTTTACCCATATAAACCCCATATGAGCTCATGCCAGAGACATTTTTCACACTTTTCTTCTGTCCGGGTAGCGTCTCACATTCTGTCCTTAATTAAACCAAGCACCTACCACTGTTATGCACAGAATTACTCCCTCTAAGTCTCAGTTCTGGCTCCCCAGCAGCTCCTCAGTCCTCTTAAGTGTTTCAAAAGTCGCTCACCAACAGTTACGCTGGACATGAACAGTCACCACAGCCCAGCAGAAATTAGTTCCTCCACAGGGAGTGTGCTGGTTGGAGCTGAAGTAGAGTTAACTTTCTTCACAGAGGCTAGTATGAGGCTATGTTTGGGTTTTGTGCAGAACACAGAGTTGATAAGGCAGAGATGTTTTTGTTATTGCTGAGCAGAGCTTACATAGAGCCAAGGCCTTTGCTGCTTTCCATACTGCCACGCTGGCAAGGAAGTTGGGGATGCATGGGAGATTGGGAGGAGACACAGCTGGGACAGGTGACCCAAACTGACCAAAGGGATATTCCATACCATAGGACATCATGCTCAGTATATAAGGTGGGAGGAAGAAGGAGGAAGGGAGGACATCTGGAGTGATGGCGTCTGTCTTCCCAAGGAACCGTTACGCGTGATGGGCCCTGCTCTCCTGGAGTTGGCTAAACACCTCCTGTCTTTGGGAAGCAGTGAATTAATTCCTTGTTTTGCTATGCTTGTGTGTGCAGCTTTTGCTTTCTCTAGTAAACTGTCTTTATCTCAACCCATGAATTTTTGTAGCTTTTACCCTTCTGATTCTCTCCCCCATCCCGTTGGTGGGGGAGTGAGTGAGAGGCTGTGTGGTTCTTGGCTGCTGCTGGGGTTAAACCATGACAGGGAGTCAGCCAGCAACCCACAGACACCTTGTGTGAAAACTTTCCCGTGCTTCCCGAGCCAGGTTCCTATTTTTCTGGGCTGACCTCTTCCATGCCCATGGCCACAACCTCCTCCTCTGCCACTTAACCTCAACTACCCACAGGTGCCACTGCCTCCCCTAGAGCCCTCTCAGAGGCACCAGCCCCTCCTTCCCCACCTGCTCCTCCTCATCATCATCAGCCCCTCAGCTGGGGCTGCTTGAGGCTTTGTTTGAACACCTAAATTAAATGGAGGCCTCCTTACTGGTACAAAAAGCTTCACTTTAACAACAACAAACAAACAAACAACAAAAGGAACGGAGTAGATTTAGGAGTTTTAACACTTGAACTTTCTGAGCTTCTAAATACACAGCTCTGAATTAGGTCTGGAAACCTATGTGAGAGGCCCAGAAGGGCACAGGGAATCACAGGCCTCATGACAATATCCTTCACTGTTATGATCCAAGAGCTGCTTAAAGGCAGCATGAATAGAAACATTCCGAATAAGTTCCAGAAAGTTCCCTTTTGTGAGAATCAGTAGTTTACATGCTACTGAAAGGCAACATCTGCTTGCACTTGAAGTTTGCAAGGCCAAACTTGAAAGAATTTAAAGGTTTTCTTTGGCTTTTAAAAAGCTGTGGTTGCAGCCTGTGCCCTGTGGTCTCAGGAGAGCACTAATCTGGAAAAGGGAGCCAAAGTCAAGTCCCTTGCTCGTGTGAAGCAATAATAGTAAAAACTCTTTTGTCACATTTCTGAAGAGCAAACTATTTTCACAACTCATTTAGGCCTTACTTTGCCCCTTCCATCAAAGCCATACTGCTCTACAGAGAGGGACAGCTGATTTATGGGGCTGGAGAAAAGCAGAACTCAGCCCTCTGCAGATGCAGAGTGTTTTCAAGGTGAGAGGGAATGAGGAGGCAGAAACAGCTTCAAACACAGCTGAAACTTCTGTGTGCCCTGTTCTGGGGTTTTGCTCTACTAGACTGGATTTTTAAACCAGGTGACCATACATGCTTTAAAGAAACTACCTCAAAAACATATAAGCATTTTAGTAAAATATCTCTTTGCCTACTGATATGTACTGTGAGCTAACTTTGTGGGATGCTAACATCCCATGTGCAGGTTTCCAGAAATGTCAACATGTTGCAACAAAAATCACGTTTAGTTCTTTGCTGCTTTCACTGGATTAGTTTGCTTAGGATGGTTTCCTTTGCATTTAGTTGAAGGACCATTAGGACTAAGAAAGAAATTTCACATGGAATATCTACTAAAGATAATATTTTTAATTACTGAATGCTGTCTTCTGTCAGGGGAAGAAAGAAGAACCCCTTAGCAGAATGAGCAAAAAGAGAACTTAGCCTGTTTGCTGGTATTGATGGAGTGAAGGGATTATTAGCACAATCAAGCTGTTTATCTACTTAAAATATGAAGCAAGATGTGGATCATGACCATTCCAAAGAAAAGAAGATATATTTGAACATGAACAACAGCACATGCATATGCTACCTTAAAGTTAGCATCAGGCCTTTTGTTAGTAACCCATGTTAATACTAAGCATGAAACAAAAGAAGAAAGTTTCTATCTTTTAAATTGCATTTAGAAGTGAGTCCAAAATTACATGGGTATGCAGTGAGCACTGCTAAGGAGAAAACATACCTGAGGTTCTGTTCTACCAGAGGTGCTAGTAATGCAGCCACTTAAATGCATTAACTAGAAAGTTTTAGAGTGTTTAAAATATAGATATTCTCTATTTAGGGAACAAGCAATGTGAGTTTAGGTCCTTTTGATATAGTGCTAACTTTCTAAACATATGCAGATATATTTTACCAAATGTAAGGAAATAATCTGTCTGTCCATCTAGATGTTTAGCAAACAGATATTTCAGGTCAAATGAAGGTGTGTGGTGGGGAGTGTGTGTGTGCTATAAATGCCCAAAATTTTAATCACAGACAAATCATGTATTCTGATGTACTGACCCAAATCAAAGCAATTAACATACACCCTATTCAGCATGTTATTCTACTACAAAGTTAATGCCATTATACATATCTACATCAAAGGCAAAGAATGTTTGCAAGCAACTACAAACTGAAATCATCAAACCCTGAACAGAATGTTAGAATATCAGGCCAGATGAAAATCAATGTACTTTAGCTGAAAATACTTTAATAAAACCACTCATGAATTCATGGCATGTTTCTTTGCCTTAGCACAGACCAACGATTATCAAAGAGGTCAGAAGATGTAACAATAAGCTTTAATTGGTAACATTGCTTTACATTCAACCTACCACTCAAATCTACTGGGGATATCTTAAAAGAAAGTTATTTCTTACACCATGCACTGTGGCCACATATCATTTGTACTAAGTACCACCTCTAACCTTTATTATTCTGATTGACTTAGGTTATTCTGATTACATATATTTTTTTCAATCAGTATTAAATAATGCAAAGAAAAGGGAAGAGCCTTGCATGCATAGAAGTATTTGTTTCTCTGCTCACTATAAATAAGATTTTGAGAAGTTTTACAACATGACAGGTTTTCTCTTTTCCTTAGTAGGACATTTCTTCTCTAGACAATAGTCTCAACTTTTATGTTTACACTAAGTAAAAGAATTCTTATGTGACATCATAAAGGTCCAATGTGCTCTGCAGACCTGTAAAGTCACAAAATGGAAAGTAATGTCCCTGTCTAACAGTACTGGCTGAACAACAGGAATTACCTGCAGGCATTCTGATTGTTTGCACAGCAAAGCAAAAATAACAAATCAGGACAAGCTGGCAGCTCAGAAGCCTCATTTGCACTCAGTGGGGACTGGGCTGGCACTACTGATCAAGAAGAGATGGCCTAAGACCTGTCCCTTGTGTAGAGCCAATACAAGCAGAGCTGCTGCTGAGGTGATAAAGCTTCCAATGTGGCACCACCTTGGAAATGCATTAACTCCAGCCACCACAGGAAATATCAAATGTCAGGAAGTGTAAGGTGCTTGTAGGAGGGCTGGCAAATGAAGGCCTCTCATTAGTCTCTTACAGATGAGTGATGTCTTTGCTACGATCTCACACAGGAGCCAACATGTCTTATGTTTATTATCAGAATATGAGAACCTGCACTGAAATCAGAGAAGCTTTCACTGGAGATGTGTTCCCTCTCTGCTCAGTGGAATATGTCTTGAACTACTCTAGCAGAGCTAGAGGAGAGGAGGAAACTTCACAGAGGGAATCTATTTCTCCTATGCAGTAACCTAGAATTTTATAGTTCAAATATGTATTCAGTCCAGCTTCTAAAAAATATATAAATGCTAGTCTCAGTAGGTAGACTCACAGAATCATAGAATCATCAAGGCTGGAGGAGACCTCTAAGATCATCGAATCCAACCACTGCTGTAACCCTTAAACCCTAAACCATATCCTCCAGAGCTGCTGGCCTTGCCCCTCTATTTATGTATATAGCCCAAGTGTGGAAGCTCAGAGGAAGCTCAGCACAGTTTTGTGGATTCCTGGAGCCAAAGCTGTGGTTCAGAAGAAACACTGTTTTGACCATTTATTCAAAATGCCTTTCCAAACCTTTAGTTTCATTGAGGGTAGTGAAAAATTTAAGGCTGCTATTCAAACACTTATGCCTTGTAGAAGAGACTGTATAAAATTATCCACTGTTTTGACACCACTGCAATGCTTAATCTCAGTGGGTTATACCACAATTCCATTTTTGTTTGATAATTTTAATAAAGCCTTATTCATTGGTATGTGATGTTTCCATGATGGTCTCAGAAAGGGATGTCAAGAGCTGCTATTAAAAATGTAAAGCATGGTGACTGTGCTTTAATACACAATGTTTCAAGCTTCCCATGAAAATTTAATAATTTTTGATGTTTCAAAGAAACATCTGACTTAACAAGTGCTTGTGCCATTACTCACATGTATTTGAGTGTGTGACATTGTTGTCGTCTCTTCTTCCGTTTCCACCCTCTGGAGAACATAACAGAGAGTACAGAAAAATTCTCCAAAAATGTCTTCTAGTCCCTACAGGCTGAAGACAAAACAAAGATAGACATATACTTCAAGACATGAAGTCATTCAAGAAAGCCATGCTTTAAACTTCCTTCTGCCTCTTGCTACTTCAGTCATTACACAACAGCCCAAGATCAGAAGCAGAGCAAATGGAGACAGACCCTGAGCCAGTACATGTGGGTGACTTTAAAAAGCAGGTTTGAGTTCAAAAGTAGGTAAATTTCTCAGATGTAAATAATGTATAAAAACATCTCAACACCCCAGAAAATGATCAGGGAACCAAGAAACAGGTAATGGGATTGTTCTCTATATTCTGACAGTAGCCTTCTCTCCTAGGATATAAGAAATGAGCTTTTCTAGGAGATGGAGAGAAAGGAGGGGCACAGTACATTCTCTTTTTAAGGACCCTTCTCCTAGAAAAGTAGTTTGACAGGTAGGTATAAGTTAACATAATTTACACATTTCTATAGCTGGGGTAAGTGTAGCCTATTAGTGCAGGCTGATGTAACCTATGTGACAAGAGGCTTGAAACTGAAAAAAGATGAAAGAAGATTCAAGATGAAAGAGCTACAGTATATGATGTGCAATTTACACCATTATTCCTATCACCTCTGTCCCCCAGCTGTCATAGATTAGGAGTGAAACACGACCTGCATGGAAGTATGAATATATTGAAAGACCCACAGGCAGGAACCAGAGGAGCACTGAAATTGGACAAGTATTTGAAGGACACTTCAAAGAGTTTTACCCTAGAGAAGAAAATGTGGCATTTTTAAATCTGATATTTTTCCTCTTATGGTGCATTTGCACTATAAGAAGAACTATTTCACCTTCCTTCTGTGAACTCACTTTGTGAGGAACAAAAGCAGCAAATTTGGGACATCACCTATTATATCTTGGTTTTTATTACACAGTATAAAAAAGGGAAGTTCAAGATTTCATCCCAATTTCCATCAGAAATCATTGCTACATGTTATTTTATTTCCCATTCCTCTTAGAATTACTGAATCATTCCAGTGGCCTGGTTGGCTTTTTTATTCATTACCTTAAATATGAGTCTGGTTGGAAGCCCTCCTTTCTAAATCTGTGTTTAGAATGTATATTCACCACCACAAAAGCAACAACATAGCATTTTCCTCATTGTATTCAGATAGAGTTTATCACATGAAGCTGTGTTACAGATTCTCAATAAAAATTCTGACAAAACTTCTTTAAAATGTGTATCTGTAACTTCCTTCCCAGTATTTACCTAAGAGTCCAGCAGGTGAATAAATGGCAGGTGAAAATACATTTTTTCCCTGGAAAATTGTTGGAGCCTTTCACTGCAATTCCCAGCACCCTGCAACAGAATCTCTGCCATGGAATGAGCTAAATAAAGTAGGAACTGTTTTACTGGCAGGATCACTCACATATAACTGCTCAGGATCTCACTAGGTTAATGTACAGACTGTGTTAAAGAGGTTGGAATGTAGCAAGTGATTGAACTTCTGCTATTTGCATCACTTATTAACTTCCAGCTGCAGAACCTGAAAGAGCAGCAAGAAGGTGAGCAAACAAGATCCAAGATCATGTGCTAGTGCATTACATCTAGCTACGTGACAGATGGTGATAAATCTTTAAAGTTCTATGGCTGTTTGCAAATACTTAACTCAAAAATAATAATATCAAACCCACTGTAACTACATTATTTCCATGCTCTTGTACCTATACACTGCTATGTGAGAAAACCAGGACCCAACTCCTTAAAAACTCCAATGTCTAGAAGTGCTCTTTCCTCCAGCCTATGTGCCATTCTCTCATACCTGGTACTTATCCTCTGCACTTCCTTGTCCTCAGCTCTTTCTTTCTCAAACATAGCCCTAGTAGCATGTGTGGCTATATAATAACCTCATTGCTAAATATTTTTACAGATCTCCAGCATCTCATCACTGAACAGCTTAGACAGACACAGAAAGAGCTAGAGACAAAATCAGAGCCACCATCTTGTGATCAGCTGTGCCTCTACAGGAATCACTAAGCTAAGGCATTTGAAAGTATTAATCTTTTTGGAGGAACACATTTTAAAAAATTTTATTAGCTTGTTCTGATTTATTTTTCCTTACATGTTGCAATATTGAAAGGACATTAAAACTTTTGTAACAGTTGGTGTCTCATATCAAAGCAAAAATAATCTCCTTTCAGCTGTCTTGCTTTGTATGAGGCTTTTAAAGAACCTTTGTTCTCTGCATACAGTAATTGGCAACTCAAGACAAAATTACTATGTGTAATTTTTTTCCCAAACAGAAAACAGATTTTTTCTTTTCTTTTGTCATTATTTTTTCTCTCAGTATATTTTGTCCTTCTCACTTGGGTAGCCTCCAAAGCTCTGACTTTACATCCCCTATGTACATACTTAGAAACCCACACTTGAAATGAATAAAGTAATTCAGATTGGAAGAGATCTTTGGAAGTTATCCCATCCAACCCCAATCACAGCAAGGACAACTTCAATGTTAGATCAAGTTGTTCAGGGCCTTGTTTGATGATCTCCTCAGATGAAGATTCTAGAACATCCCTGGGCAACTTGTGCCAGTGCTGGAGTGCCCTCACCATGAAAAATCTTTTCCATTGTATCTATTTGGAATTGTCCTTGCTGCATCTTGTATTTGTTGGCCTCGGTCCTGTTGCTGCCCACCTCTAGAAGACTCTGGCTCTGCCTTCTCTGCAACCTCCCATTAGGTAATTGAAATCAGCAATTAGGTGTCCCCAGCCTTAGCCTTCTCTTCCATAGACTGAACATGAGTAGGTCTCAGCCTCCTGGTACATCATCCTCCAGCTCCCTAATCATCTTCATGCTTCTTGGCCAGACAGTCTTGTGTTGGGGGTCAGAAAGGACACACTCCTCCAGATATGAGGGAAAGTTGGGTTTGCCTTGGTTTCTTATTATTCAGCTGTATTTAGGAGTAAGGCAAATATATAACTTGCAGTTTTCTCTCAGTATCTGCAAGCCACAAGGAATTCTTCCCAGTTCTGTAGCTAGGTAGTATTTTAGGGAAAGGCCCCAAACAGCATGAGCTGCATATGCCTTTGGAGTAACAGTAGCAGTAGTTTTCCACAACTATCTCAAAAATCAAAGAATAATCTCTTCCCCTTTGGGATGCATGTAAAAATAACCATGGTCCAAAGCAATCAAAAATCATAAATTTACAGCAGCATATAATATTTAAGTAAAACCTAGTGTGGTAATGAAGGAAAACAACTCTCTGAAGGTGAAGTATGCTAGCAATATTTCCTCTCTCTTTTTCTCTGTTTCTGCCATATGTTAAAGGAGCCTATAGCAAGGGAGCTAAAATATTTCCACAGCAGACATTCTACCAAACTTGTATGTTACCCATCTGATGGTGCTTGTGAGGCTCAACAAACACAACTCTGGTTCAGAGTGTTAGTATTCAGTTTATAAACTGTCTTTTGAGTACAGATTGATTTTAAAGAAATGAGAAAAAGACCCAATGAAAAGTAGCAATGATTTCAAGCCTGATCAATTGAAACTAAAGGTTGAAAAATTCCTTTACCAGTCTGTTCACATATTTGTTCTCTGAAACAGCTCCCAAAGGAAAGGGTCTAATAAATAATGTTCAAGCAGAGATTCAGGGATCCTACACAGATAAGCATAAGTACTACAAAAACAGACAGAAATGTTGGTCGCAGGGGGTCAAATACATCCCTGTTCTGATTCAACTGGAACTATAATCTTGAATTAGAGCCACAGAATACAAACTAGAACAGTTATCTCAGTAATAATTCAGGAGAAGATTTTATGAAAGAATACTTATTCAATAAACACCAAGTGCAAGTGGTAACCTAAAGGTTCAACCTGCCTCAAAGCATCTTCCATGAAATAAATAAAACTAAGTCAAGTCTCTGTTCAGAAGTATATTTGCGTATCTAGCTATGGGAAATGAAAATCAAACCTCTCATTAGCCTCCTAAGTAGCTTTTCACACTTGGAAATTCTCAGGAGCCTTTGTAACATGGATCTGTCTGTACCTCTGCAAGCTAACGTGCAAAACAATTACATGAGCATAGGCCGGATCAGCTAATCTGGTGTTTTGTAATGCCTTCAGCTTCAAGCACTAATTGTTCAATGTTCTCTTCTCCAGAATATATTCACAAACAATTCCCATGAGCCTGAAATTCCGTGCTAATTAACCCAATGATATCCATTCCTGTTCTCCTCTCATCCAGTTCTGTGATTCGCCTCTTACTCCTACATGGCCAGTCTTTGCTGATGATTGCTGCCCTTGTGATCTAATCCAGCCCCACTCCTTCCCCAAGAGACTGAGTCCAAATCACCACAACATTCATTCCAGAAAATAAAAAGTCTGATGGGGGAAACAGAAGCAGTTCCCTGCAACAGAACTGTAGGCTGCCAAAGTATATGACAGAATGCATATATCCTGTTCCACAAAACACAGGTACAAGGGCAAGGTGACCTACTTACTCTGGGGCATATTTTACCTAGTTCTTGGGGCTTTCATAGGTGAAATCACAGCATCAACCATTTATATAATCAAAACACAACCCTTCAACCCAAATAACGTTATCTTTTGGAACACTAACAGGAGAGTATCATCTATCCTAAGGGTGAAATGAAGCAAGTGTAAAGTTCATACAACATAGTCTGGTTGATTTATACATCTGATTTGGACCATGATTCTTCATCCAGGTGAATCTGTAGCACTGAAAAAAGGCATCAACAATCACCTGATAAATCCATAGCTTAACTATGGAGACAGATGCATTGATAATTTTGTGATGCCCTTGCAATAGGCAAGTATGACTGTAACTATAACAAGCTCTTAGCACACAGTGCCTTCTAGAAAACTACTGCTGATGTCACGGCTGGAATATTTTAAAACAAGACTGACTGCAGGCTATTTATAAGTACTTGTTCTTGTGTACAATAAAACAGAAAGAGTTCAAACTAAGAAAATGCTCTGACTTCATATCATTTGCTTCACCTTCCACAGAAAATTGACCAACCCCTCTGAAGCTACTGATAACTCAGCAGAGGGAAAAGAAAAGCAAAAACAGTGTCATGAAAATTTATCTAAAGGAAATCTGTATTTTTAAATTTGCTTTCTCAAAATCACAGTATGGGTCAGGTTGGAAAGGACTGCAATGGGTTATCTGGTCCGACCTCTCTGCTCAAACAGGGTCAAGCTGGAGTACATAGCACAAGACATGTCAGAGAGTTCTTGAATAACTTCAGGGAGAATCCACGACCTCTCAGGGCATTCTATCTTGGAGAGATTTCAAGATGAGCAGATTTGCTTTCTGATTAACAGATTCCTCATATTATCCATGGATCTCTTTCCTGGTCCTCATAAATATGCAAGTGGGAAAACAAAACTCAAGAATACATAAAACTTCTTCATATACTAGATAGTGGAAAATGGTGTGGCAATACTTCCTTTTTCTCCTGACTTGAAGCTCTATTTATTGCTGATGAACTAAAGTGACAGGTGTCTTAAAAATCCATATTCCTTGGGAAGAAATAGAAGTACAAAACTTATTTTTCACACAGTGAAAATAAAGTCAAGCACAAAGGAGTAATGGCAAATGCACAAGATTTTCAGACCAGAACACCAGAGATATCTTTGAGAGAAGAAAATATATATGAAGAGCGATAGTTAAAAGTTTTTTTCTGACAGCTGGAGCTTTCTTGAGTTATGATTCCACTTTGTTGAGGTGGTGGTGTGATATTTAATCTCCCTGGGTGTTCTGCAGCTTTTCTACTCTCTTGACCCTCACTTTGCAGGAAACCTGCATGGCCTGAGGGAGGCTACAGAATGTGCTGCTGTACAAACAGTGTAATTATATGATAATATTTGCTTCTTTAATTGTGCCTGTGAAAAAATCCTGGATGTTGATTAGAAGTTGTCACACACTGAGGGACGTGATTTGGAGGGAGAAGAAACAAAAGAATGTTGGGAGTTGAGTTGGAGCAGTAGTTGCAGACCAGCCACTCACTAAACTTTTCACATTTTACTACACTTTTTGATTGTTTTGCTTTATTTTTTATAGCGACAAAACAGGTTGTGAATGAGACCATCAGTCTAACTCTGGTTTTTAAAGGACAGTACTGCAGCCCAAGATTGCTTACTAAATTGTTAACATCACTGATAGCACCTTTAATTGCTTACTAGATTCGGAACATTATTGTTATCATTTGCAGTATAGATAGCACCTTTAATTGCTTACTAGATTTGAAACATTATTGTTATCATTTGCAGTATTCTAAAATGAAAACAGGAGGTGTTCTACTGACTGTCTGTCAATAGAGGCTGAATGATTCAAATGTGAAGTTTCCATCTATTCTCCTAAACTCCTAAACTATTGGATGAGGTCTTAATCCCAGTGTTACCAGGCAACATGTTTATAAAATCAAATATGATTTTTATTCTCTGTGAATGTTGTGTATATTCTGAACTCCAATGTGTTTGTCTCCTCGATTATTTGCTCACTGTAATTACACTCTATATAAGTGCTCAGACAGTTTAACAAAGTTTATTTCTGTCAGAATTTCCCTTAGCACAAAGTTGAATCTATGATGAAAATTAAAGTTTTAGAATAAACAGCCACCAGGAAAGACTGTGGGTGATGAATGAATCCAAAGGATTTGCTAATAAGGCATTTCATCATGTTGGAATGAGATTTCTGTTTCTCATCTGTATATTCACTGATCCCATTCAATGCCAACACAAATAGCTTAAAAAGAATCCAAATCAGATCCCAGTTTATAAAGGTGGAGTCCTTAGTCCCAGGAAGCACAAAGCCCATCTGTCCTAGCTGATGTACATATACTGCATAAGGATGAGCCTCTGATCCCTTATCCAAGGCTTTTTTGCTTTTATTGTTTTTAAATACCTATTACAGATGTGGGAGGAGGACAACAGGAGGTTACCTGTGTTGCCTCTGACAATACAAGGCTTTGCTGAGAATGCTAGAGACTGAATGCAGAACATACACTCAATTTCAGAGCTGGGGAAATCAGTTTGCATTTTATTTTTTTTTCCTGTAAAGACCATATGTATATCAGCCAAACCTACAGTTTGGCTGACCCAAACTTGTTTCCATTTTTCCATTTTTGTGCTCTAGGATGACCCTCCTTAAGCAGAGAGGTTGGACCAGGTGGCACACTGTGGTCCCTTCCAACCTGACCCTTTCTGTGATTCTGTGATTTCTCTCAAAATATTTCATAACTGGAATCAGAAGTTAGACTCTTGCACATACAAATACCCTCAAATAAATAAATACCCTACAAATTAACTCAAAAGTAAATAAGCATCAGATTTTCCTCTGTTCCAGGCTACTGCATTAGTCACCAGACTGCTCTTGATGTCTTGTTTAATAAGCACTTGCATTTCCACTTTTTCTTATGCCTGGTATACCAGCATGCCTGATTTGGCTTATTTTGAAGACAAATTTTCCCTTTAGATGTGATTTTAAAGGAAAACCAATCAACCCTGTATGTATGTAATGGTTCACAGCTTTTGTAGTTCTCTTTGAAAATGTATCAGACTGGAATATTCCATGTAATATTCACTCTTTCTTCACATTGTTCCTTTCAAACAAGTCACGCGAATGAGAATAGTTTATTATTGATGTTGGCCCATTAAGAAGTCTGTTTTATGCTTACACTGGTGGTGGTATATTGAGGCCATAGAAAAAATGGCAAGAGACCCATTTTCCTGTATTTTAGCTGCAGATTATCCATTTTCTAAACATCAGGCATTACACCATCAGAGCTCTGAGCTTTGCTTTCCATATCCTAAGCCTCCAGTCAGTGTATGAAAAAGAGAAACTAATACTTAGTTAATACTGAAGGCTTAAACAATTAGTCAAAAGAAGATTGAATCACTTGCAAATGCAATACAATTTTTAATCAGTTGAGGAGCTTATCCACAATAACTGATTTTTGCACCTGCTCCTGACCACAGAAACTTCACACCATTCTATACCTGAATTTCATTTTTACTGTCAAATACCCTTCAGTGTACTTATCTTAATTTTTACTGAAGATGATGGAATTGTAGTAGATAAAAGATGACACATCATTTTTTTCTTCTTGGTCATGACTACGTATTTTAAATCTACGCCAAAATATGTGCATCATTTTTTTCTTCTTGGTCATGACTACGTATTTTAAATCTATGCCAAAATATGTGACCTCAATTTAGCACTAAAGAGCATGAACCTCTCCCAGTTAAAGAACTAAATTTTGAAAATCAAACTAAAGCAGAAACCACTCATCTGCACTAAATCCAAACTCTTCGTAAAATTTATTTACACAAAATCCACTGACAATCTTTTCTCTTTCTTTTTCTGTTGCTACCAGTTTAATGTCACCACACAACCTATTTGCTTAAAAAAACACCAAACAAAAAGCCTCACAGTTCTTGTAAAAAAAACTATTTTCAAAGCATAGAAATCACAGAAAATATTACAGATGTCTCATCTGTTTTATGCTTAACTGAAAATTAAAAATGTTGCCTGCAATTATGATTTTATGTTTTAACTATGAAACAAAAATTACTAGGCCTTGAAAAAAATAAAAGGCTGAGATATTAGAATCTGTGAATTGCCTGCTGTGCCCAGGCAGTGATGTTTTCTAATGTGTATGTCTCTATCAATATAGTGACAGCACCATGCATCAGATCAACTGGATACTAATTACAGATTTACCTGATAGACTGGAATGGCTCCCAAGGAGCTGTTGCACTCTATTTAGCAAGTAAGTGATTCTCCTAAAAGCTGCATAAGGACTTGTAATGCTAAATAATCTCATCTGGATACCATTTGGTAACACATTTGTTTTAAAAAGTTTTGATGAGGTTCAGCTACCACCTTGCAAAGTGATCCATGGCAGGTGCTTGGAGCTGCAGACACCAGGTTTACCTTGAACCCATGAAACCCATTTGCACAGAAGAGAGATGACAGCCCTTCAAGTAACTCCTCAAATGTCAGATCTAATATCTCCTTTAACACTGAAAAAAGCAAGAATTCTCCATTTCATGCACTAGAAGTAGGATACATCCACTAAAAATTTTGAAGCAGATTCTGCAACAACAAAAAATGAATTCATCCTTTAAACTGCACATGATTAAATTGTGGCTCTCATGACTGCAAGGAATTGTGAAAGGGAAAGGAACAAGTAGGTTCAAAACAGATGGGCACAGGGAATGCACCAAACAGACCTTTAACATTAACAAGGTCCAATAACAACCTTACACTGAAGAGTGAGCTAAAGCTCTCATTTTTTGAAAATAAGAGGATGAGTCTGATAGAATAATTGTTTTAAAGGCCTTAAGTACCTTCTAGTCATTTTTCACATCACTGAAGCAGTTCAGGCTGGTCTAGAGCCCACAGTGTGTGTATTCTAACTCCCACTGCACAGCATAAACACTCCCACTGCATTGCTGGGGGAAGGTGTTACTCAATGTGAGCAGAGTATCAGGTTTGAGTTGTAATCATTGTTTACACAAACTTGAAAAGCCTTAGAGAAAGACAAAAAAAGGCAACTTTTTCTGAACACTCTCTGAAGAGGTGATTCATTCGTTCATGACCTGTTGCTAAAAATGTAATCAGTGGAGTGTAAAAAAAAGGTTTTATACTCAATATAATTGCTTTCCTATAATGGAAAAGTAATAATGAAAACAACTAGAGTAAAGGCTTGTTAGCTCAGTGTGGGATATTTGATCCTGTTTTTAGTTTAAAGCACAGAAACTGCTCTGAGCCAGCATCAGGCACTAGGCACTTGCTTACACTCAGAGCATCTTTTTGTTTCAAAAGTGCAGTAGCACAATCGTTTCCATCCCATTTGGAAAATCAACAGTTACAGTTCCCATTATGAATCATCATTCTCCTTGTCTATTACTTAAAACAAATATGTTTTGCTGTTCTTTGATTGTTCTTGTCTTTCAGGTTTTCACTTCAGGATAATAAAAAGCACATCATTAACTACACTAAGTAGTTTGGCAATTTCTGAAAGAGGAACCCTAGGCAAAAAAAGGGAAAATTACACCAAAACAAATGAAAATGCAATACAAAATACACTACAGTTTATAAATGTTGTGTTCAAATTACATTGTGGACAAATTCTTGTAATTTTTCTAGGCTGTTTAATATCTTGCTCTCCAGGTAAATCTGACATTTACCTTTAAATAACTTTGCACCTACATGGTAGCAGAAGCTATTGTGCTCTTCTGGATCTGAATTCAGAACCACAGGATACAGGGAGGAAAAAAAACCTGAGAATCTCTGAAAAATTCTTAAAATGTGGAAGGATCTTCATAAGTATAATGTACTTTTTCCTTTTCACAGTGTAGGGTGTTTTCCTGATATGCTACTCAGGAAACAAATAATTAAAATTTACAATTGCTAATAGTCTATAAACTCATCACTGCTGCTCAGATTCAGATATCTCAAGTCTCCAGGTTGAGACTTATTCAACAGAACTAATGTGAAAATGAGGTAGCATTCAACAGCAGTAATTATCAGCCTGCTCACCCATTTTCTGCAGCTACTTCTGGGGCCTGTTGCAGTGATCTTTGGCTTCTGCTTTAAAAATGGATATTAAAATGTGCCAATAAACATATGACAGTGAAATGAGTCCAGACAGCAGCTCACAGATGAGACAATCTTTGAATGAAGAAAATAAAGGCCAGAAATAGCCATCACTGCTAGGAAGAATTCCCTGTCCTCAGGGGGTATAGACTAAGTCTAAAAGATCCAGTGGGAATTAAGATTTATCATGTCATAATCACTTACCCTGTGGCAAGAATGACAGTTCTCCATAGTAATTTTCTTAGAAGTATATATTTTGCACTT